>NC_134405.1:139244708-139332208 GCF_038048845.1 Mixophyes fleayi | reverse complement strand
AAAAAACTAGGTACACTACCCATTAGAAGCTACATTATTGGCCATAAATCTGATTCGCAGACATAATCTGTGCCTCAGACAAAAAGAAAAAAGTAAGAACCTCATTACAAGTATTTGAAGTGTACATGGAGTATCTGGGCAGAGAGATGTCATAAGCAGACACACAAAACATGATCATTGAATTATGGTTTATATACCAATTACCATCAGTAACAAAGTATAATAAAAAATATGGTACTTGAAGTACCAACAAGTACGAACTAGATTTAGCCTTAACATGGCATAATTCAATATTGTGATTTAAGGTATAAGTACAGACTGAAATATGTATAATGGACCAAAATGATAGATTTTGTAAATACAAGTTATTTCCAATCTCTTTATGAGTGGTTAGAAAACACTCTAGTATAGTGTTCTTACTGCTACAATGGTCTCTCTTTAGAACACCAGATTATCACAGGCCAAAACTGATGCTATTGCAAAGGTAAGATTATAAATAAGGGGACCTAATGAAACCAACACATTTCAATGTAGTATTTTTCAAAGATTATACCTCAAAGTAGTGGGTATTAAAAAGGATGGGGTATAAAGAAAGAACTGTACTTGTAACTGCAGACTGTTCTCTTCATCAGTGGGAGGTGAATCGTATGCAGACAGGGAGAGCTGGCAAAGTGTAGCCTGGGGGCAAGACTCAACTGAGCTGCCTATTAAGAACATTTTACTGGAAAACCCAGCCCAAGGTAGCCCATTATGGAAACGATCTGGGGTCATCCCCAGCCCAGCCTGCCCAGGCATGCAGACGTCTGCCTACAGCCCCAGCCCAGCCTGCACCTGCATGCAGACGTCTGCCTACAGCCCCAGCCCAGCCTGCACCTGCATGCAGACGTCTGCCTACAGCCCCAGCCCAGCCTGCACCTGCATGCAGACCTCTGCCTACAGCCCCAGCCCAGCCTGCCCCTGCATGCAGACCTCTGCCTACAGCCCCAGCCCAGCCTGCCCCTGCATGCAGACCTCTGCCTACAGCCCCAGCCCAGCCTGCCCCTGCATGCAGACCTCTGCCTACAGCCCCGGCCCAGCCTGCCCCTGCATGCAGACTGAAATATGCAGCCTGCAGCCCCAGCCCAGCCTGCCCCTGCATGCAGACCTCTGCCTACAGCCCCACAGCCCAGCCTGCCCCTGCAGGCAGACCTCTGCCTACAGCCCCAGCCCCAGCCCAGCCTGCCCCTGCATGCAGACCTCTGCCTACAGCCCCAGCCCAGCCTGCCCCTGCATGCAGACCTCTGCCTACAGCCCCAGCCCAGCCTGCCCCTGCATGCAGACCTCTGCCTACAGCCCCAGCCCAGCCTGCCCCTGCATGCAGACCTCTGCCTACAGCCCCAGCCCAGCCTGCCCCTGCATGCAGACCTTTGCATACACCTACCCTCACCCATACCCATGTCACCCACTCAACATCAATGAGTTTGAAACCTAGGGCTCACACAATTGTTCTAATCCACTGACACAGCAGTGTGAAGCAAGGCAAATGCAAAAGACTGCGAACAGTTGACCAACCATTGAAGATGACAGGCTACATATATTTGTACCATTAAATATACACTGCTAGACAGAATATCTGGACAATGATAAAGGGCAAAATGGGATTTGTATTTGTTCAAAGACATATCCTATTAGAATTATAGACCCATGATTTAAAAGAAGCATGCCACCTTCTCTTTCCTCATGTGCAGTCTGTTCTTTCACTGCAAACTAAAGGTGGACCAACCACTTTAAACTGTTATATATTATCTATGTGAAGATTATTTTACCTTATTTAGTAGATGTGTAGCTTTGTATAAAATCAAGTTAAAAATTGCAGCACATTTAAAGTTTAAAACTTGGTTTGGAACATTTTCCAATTTTCTAAGCAAAATCTAGGCCTCATAACGAAGAATGCAAATTAAATGCTTTTGCTAGATGCTAACAGTGGATACACACAACAGTAATCCCCACAGGAAAAATATATTTCTTAAGCCCCTTTAAATGGACTAACAATAAAAAAAACATTAATTAGTTAACACATAGGCTGTATCTGAGAACTAATAAGATATTCAGAACATGAAAAGAATTCCTGCCCACAGAACTCATTAGATCACCTCAATAAACACAAGAATATGCTTATTTAAACGCATCTATAACAGCTAAAGTCTCTGTAGCAATCAATTAATACACCATATAAAAGCCCATTTGGAAATTGTATCACTAGCTAGGAGGACACAGATACAGTTAAATAGTGTAGGTTGGTAAAATAAGGTCATAATAACCAACGTTAAAAAAATCAAAAAGGAGTTTAAAAAGACAGAAAGAGAAAGCGAAAGGCATCATGACAAACAAAATGTATTTAAATTATTTTTACAATGAGTCATTCAAATCAGTACAGGCCTTTTGTGGGCTTTAGGTATGCACATGCATCCCTCAGGCTAAGCCAAATTGCCTGTCAGTGATATAGACTCTATGAAGCTGGAAGACCGTGTTGCAGAGATGCAGCAGCTGAACTGTAGAAACAGGGGACAGGTAGAAATATGTGGCCTACACATAAGGGACAGACAACAGTAAAAGTCTGTGTTCTATCTAGCAGAAAGGGGTGCAAATCCTGAAAGTAGTTATCAACAGCAAGCCTGTTTAATAAGGAAGAGGTGAACAATAACCACAGCACAGGAAGAATTCCTGTTTTCACAATTATTCACATACTCTGCTTATCGTTCACTGTAATAATTGATATTCATTATAAGTTTACTCAATGTGGGTGACAAATCCCCCAAAAAAGAATAGTGACTGATGCAAGTGACAAATTGCAAAAGTGTATACATTTTACCAATACATTATGTGGAGCAAACTATATCCACAACCCAAAAAGAATAAATAGGGGCATATTCAATTGTCGGCGGAAACGCCGAAAATCTCACGCCCCACACACTATTACCGTTAGTGCGCGTAAAACCCGTTATTACGGTCGTTTTCTTGCTGGATTTCAGCTCACAGCTCCGAGCCGCGAACGGAAATCCAGCTATTACCGTAATAACGGTAACAGTTTTAACGCGACGGGAAAAATAAAGAATTGAATATGCCCCTATATAGTGTTGCAATTACTCAGTAACCCTAGCAACGAGTACATTATTCTGATTCTGCTATGAAATACATAACATAGAAGTATGGTTGTCCAACCCGTTCTTCTCATGGATGGAATCCTTTCAGCTTTAGGATTTCAGCGATTAGTAGAAAATTAGTTTGTTGCAAAACAGATGACTGTGTGAACAAACTCATGACCTGGTACTCCCAAGACATCTCTGGTTTAGTGTCTTAATATTTCTCATTGTATAATAATTCTGAAAGAATATTAGTCTATATGGCGTCTTTATTGTTCATGGGTATTAGGACAAACCAAGTGGCCTACTAAATGAGGTTTTCACCTTATAATACAAAAAATGTATACTGAAGCCAGTGTTGAAACAAGATATTTTAAAATATATCTTAAATTAGTACATCATCACCTGTATGATAATACAATCAACCTGTAATTTTGCAGTTACTGATTTTACACTTTTTTCAAAGTCCTCCCGTTCTGTATCGCATGCCAATTGCCAAATTTCCTTTATTTGGAAACACCTTTTCCCAAATTTTACATAAAAATTATCCAGAGAGGTTTTGTACGGTCATATTGCTGTACAAATCTATTTACTTGTTGCATATTACTGTAAGTATTATTCAGGTATGTTTTGGTACACTCCACATACAGAAAATAGGATTGGATTTGTTTGCCCAGATAAAGACAAGCTTGATTTTAAGGTGAACATTCCCTATAAGACAGGCCTGTTGATGAACTCTTGAGTAGTCAGCCATACAATACAAAAATTAGGCAAGAACAGTTTTATGGCTGGTTTGGATTAAAAACTTGTATGATATAGTCACCATATTTTCACATTACTTTCAATCTACTACAATTTTACAGTGTAGGAGAGATAGCTTGGTATGGCACACTGAATCCAAAAATTGGTATGAAAGTGTTATACTTAGGATCAGGCTAATGAGCCACAAGGATAGTAGGGAGTGAAATGCAGACGTTAAATATAATAATGAAACAAACCCTGCTCACCGCCACAATATTCCAGCATAAGGTAATTATCACAATACTGGTGTGTGTGTAAATAAAATATATAAATATATATATATATATATATATATATATATATATATATATATATTTATTATCTTTACAGCATCTTTTACAGTTTCAGCTGCTCTGCCTCCTTCAGGTCTCTATCATCAGCACCCTTTGCACACCCCTATCTCTTCCAGTCGCCCATCACCACCCAAATATCTCTATCACCCTCGGGTTTGCACAGCTACCCAGACACCCTGCTTCTCCCCCATCCCCCCTATTTCCTAACGGTGCCGCCCATTCTTACCTCGCTTGTTCAGGTCATAACCCACCAGCAGGAAGTAATCTGCCAATCTCGCCATGTCCCCGTTCCCCGGGCCGCTCTCTCAACCCTGGACTCCTCCCGCTGCCGCCGCCGCCATCTTTCCTGCCAGCCCGGCCCGGTATTGCGCATGCACAAATCCAGCTTGAGCGGGTGGGTTCTGCTGCGGTGACGTCACGGGGCGGTCTGCTGCTGAGGTCAGGAGGAGGGCATACTTCATGGCGTCATGCGCGAACTGCAGCAAGAGAGCGCGTTGTCCTAGGAAGGGGCGTGGCTACCGGCTGAGCAGGCGGGGCGATGGCGCATAACATGTTAATGAGGGGCGTCGACTGAGCATGGGCGCTGTCATATGGGAGCTGCCGCTTCGGTGACAGACCGGCCAGTGTTATTGGGCGGAGCTGCTAAGTTATGACGTGTGAGCCGAGACATGCATTGTCATATGTCAGGGGCCATGCACAGAGGTGGTTCTGAAAAACATTGGTTGAAAAGTTAGAATTTGTATAATGTTAACAGATCCAAGTTCAGTCATTTAAAGATTATCTGTAATTGAAATGTAATTTATTACCTAACACCCCTAGTCATCATCGAGCACAACCGGGAGGGTTTCATGCCAGTCATGAATGACAGACCTGGCAGCCGGGAACAAGCCAGTGTCTGTGTTACACATTGACACAATGTTGTGTAATCACTCCTTGCTCCGTTATCACCACTGGGACGTAAACCTGTGCAGGCATGGTGCCTGCCATGGAGACTGCTGTTTGGCAGGACAGAGGATGCTGAAAAGTTTCTTTTTATCAGAATTTACATTTTAAAACTGGCCACATATGAAAGACGCAGGGTTTAGCTGCATGCTAAAGAACTGCAGTAATCTAAATCATTTGCACCACTGCTGTACAGCATGTGCCTTTCATATGCCACAGGTTTAAATGGCTGATTTGACAGCACTGATTTTTTTTCTTGATAAGGAACTGCCTTTCTCTATTACATTCTTTTGCACATTGCTGCTTCTTGGTACAGCAATGTATGCACTGAATTTTACTTAATGCAGAGCTGGATTTAAACCTGATAAGGCCCTAGGCAAAATAATGGTTTGGGCCCCCCTCCTTGAAACAATCCATAGCACTATATTTTTTTAGCATAGTATATACGACTATAGCCGAGTAGCAGAATAAGCTATTTACTGTTGCGCAGCGGTGTCACGCCGTCAATGGAGGTGGGGTTTGCATCATTGGTGGCTTGCCCAGCAGGTGAAAAGAGCTAGGCCACCCACCTACAGATAAACCCCGGCATAGCTATGTACACCATTAGCAGAAGTGTGCAGCGCTCACTCGCTGGAACATGATATATGTCCCAGCAGTCCTGACTTTCAGGACAGCGGGACAGTGACCTAAATGCAGCATTTTTAGTGGATGATATATAATTATTTTATGTTTTTGCAAATATTTGTTTTGTGCTGGCGGACATGGCGGTTATCAAATGAAAGGGTTAAATGTTTATTTCAATGCCTACGGCACATTATGTTTAGCATTCACAGATACAGTATGAGTATTTTCTGATGTGTGGCATGCATCATTTTCCATGGTCCTGGAAGCAGCTAAAATAACAATTCAAATGCCGTGAAGCACTTTTAAATAAAGGAAAAAGGCAGCTCTGACGGGTAGCATTTAGCAATACAACAATGACACAATTCATTTATAATAGGGATATTGTTTTTTTTCTGTGCGCCACTGTGCCTCCTTTAGTTTACTTACCCTTCTGTTCTGTCTTCTGTTCTCTCCTGTCTACTTTCTTTACAACTTGCTCATCTCCTCTCTGAATATGTCGTTGGGCGTGATGATGTCACGCCCGACATTCAATGGGCTGGAGCAGAGAGGTTACCGGGCACTTTCCTCAATCACATTAATTTTTTTTGTGTCCGGATGCTATTTTTTTTTTGGTGGGCCGACGGAAAAGCCGTGGGGGAATGCAGGCGCCCCCCCCCCCCCCCCACCTTGCTTACAGGCGACCTGGGAGGGGCTAGGTTGCTTAGCGGTAAATCCGTCCCCGTCTGCATATAGTAAATTTCTAAACGACTTTCATTTGTGCATTAGGATACTGCAAACATTGGGGCATATTTAACAATAACCGCATTATTGACACAATCATTTTATTTCCTTATCACACTGGTAAGGAATGAAAGTTCATGGCCATTTATAAAAAGTGTTCAGCCTGCACAGCAGTCACAATAAACGTCTGTCCCAGCTCACAAACAGCTTACCTATGTCTTCTGTGGTCACTTGCAAAGTGGCCACCTTTGCCATAGTAACTGGTAGAGAAGCAGTTAAGATGTGGTAAGGGATATCTTCCGCAATGCTCTCCCCATAGGCTTCAATGGCTAACATCATTTCAGCCATCGGGCATCAGTTCCGAAAGTCTTTGATTTTTGGAACTTGCTAAATTCCGTAGAAGCAGTCCCCATAGAATCTTATGGAAATTGCTTTTGTATACAATAACAGTGGGGCCATAGGAGATATCTCTGCTTCTATCATTTAGTTATAAATAGCTGGGATCCTTAATGTTGTGGTTGTCCTTCGAAAACATCAGTTCCCCCAAAAACGGTAAATAGGCCCCATTGCCTCCTTGACCTGTTTATATACTTCCTGACATAATTAAGGGACATAATTTAAATATTACTTACTTTACACATTTTTCTCTGGTCAATGACTATGTCACTTATTTTTAAATCTAAAACATGAGAGTAATTAAAGAGCAATAATTATTAACATTATTTTTATTGCTTGTCACTATTGTAATACCTTAAGGTTGCTAGAAATACCACTGAGAAATGTTTGACCTAATGTTTCTCTAAACTGAGATAACACAATTAATTGGAGTTATTTTTGAAATATAGTATCACTTAATTTATTATCTGCTTCATGATTGCAAACAGCCAGTGCTTTGGCTGTGTCAGAAAACCATTATACTGACTGGACAACGGCCCACTCTGATTGGTATACATTGTCAATGTCTAAGGCCCAGTTCCAAACAATTGGGGACATAAATCTCACCTCCTGTCAATCTGTTGGATAGCACCAGCCATTCACCAGCAGAGTGCTTAATGCACAATAGCCTGTCCCAGTATTCTGATTGGTGAATAGCCAGCACTATCCACAAATTAGAATGCCAGAAGGCATCTAGCGGGTAAGAAAGAGAGAAAGGGACTACTGGATCAGTAAATGCACTATTGGGGTTTGCATTGTGTCAACACGAGCTCTGGGGTATGCATTTTAATGACATCACAGGTCTAAGGGTCTGTATTGTGTCAGCACCAGCAATCTTAAAAAGGCGGCATTGTTTTGGCAGTTTGAATTAAAGGCACCAGAAATTAGGAGTCTTCCATTATTATTATTTATTTATAAGGCGCCACAGACCCTGAATCACTCGATACAGAAGCAAGTAACAAATAGATGGGGTAATACACATAAGTAGCACAGATGAGTGTGAGTAATGATCCCCTGCTGGGAACCGGATGGGCCTGCCTTGCCTCTGTCCCCTTTCTTTATCCCAAATGCATCCCCTCTAAATGCTATAGGGGCCACTCTGCTGCCACCACCAGGCTGTTTTACCGGCACCTAGAACCGCTTCCCTTCCACTTCTGGGTAACTCTTGCTGATAGTGCACCCCCTTGCTGGGCACCTTGGCTGGTACCCCTGACCTCTTCCTTCAGATCAGGATTGCTCCGTATGGTTCCCCCTGGCCTCACACAACTGAAGGGTAGCGGGCAGAGCGTTGTTAGTAGATGCTGGGTCCCAAACCTCAGAACAGCCGGATAACGCATTAGAGTGGTCTAATCTGTAGGTCACAGGAATTACAATAGGTAAGTAGACGACAAAGCAGAATCTTGAAGCACTGATGTTTTATTGATCAAGGGGTCCTTATAAGGACTGTTACACACTACTGAAGGTACTAGTGATCATGCAGAAGTTCAGATGGTATACAATTTTACATGGTCAACAGGGCTCTTTTTAAACAATTTTCCACACATAACCTGGCAGGATGTAATCCATTCTCTTGCCCCTTTAATCAGTTACATTATAAATCTACCATAGATTTGGGTTCACCAACAGAGATCTGGTGTCTGCCTTGTAAAGGCCAAAGAGGTTTGGGGGGTCTGGAATGTGTCACCACCAGATGTTTGATGCCTGCATTGTAAGTCCACCAGAGATTTGTGGTCAGTATTGCAAAGCCACCAGATATTTCAGGTCTTTATCATATATTCACCATAGTTTTGAGGGTCAGCATTGTATAGTGGTCACTAGTATGCATTTTGTTTAGTGTAGTGGTCACTAGAATGCCCTCTCTATTGTGCATTGGTGACAGAAGTTATTATTAATAATTTACAGTAATTTACAATAAAAGTGTTATTAAGTTATAATTGTAATTCGATAAAAGTAATATTAAGCTTATAGCTATAAACAAGACTTTAATGTATTTATCATGGTTTACTTAACAAGTGCAGTTATTATTATAATGAAAGCACATATACATGTATATTCTGTTCTTATTAAACATTGTGGGGCTCATTTAGTGTCGGACATATATAATTTTTATGTAGCATGAGATATGCATTTCTATACTGCACATGTGCACTTAAAAGTATATGCATATGTCTGTATATAGTGTTTAGTGTATCATGCCCGGAGAGACAGATTGGAGGCAGGCAAGTACAGGCTGTGTACTGTAAGGGCGTGTTTGCATAATTGCAACACAATTAGATGTGGATGCATCATCATCATCATCATTTATTTATATAGCGCCACTAATTCTGCAGCGCTGTACAGAAAACTCACTCACATCAGTCCCTGCCCCATTGGGGCTTACAGTCTAAATTCCCTAACATACACATAGACAGACTAGGGTCAATTTTGTTAGCAGCCAAATAACCTACCAGTATGTTTTTGGAGTGTGGGAGGAAACCGGAGCACCCGGAGGAAACCCACGCAAACACAGGGAGAACATACAAACTCCTCACAGATAAGGCCATGGTCGGGAATTGAACTCATGACCCCAGTGCTGTAAGGCAGAAGTGCTAACCACTTAGCCACCGTGCTGCCCCAATGCATCAGTAGATATGCATTTTAATAGGCGTGCCTCTTGAGGGTCTGGTACAACAATACACAATGATGATTATGACTTTCAGCTGCACTATCTAGTTGGTCCTGAATTGTAGAATGCATATTAACCTCTCCAGCTGAAAGCAGTTAAATCATTAACGTTGCAGCTATATTATATCAAGATGTAATTGTCTATTTGCATTACTTAATTGACATTTCAGTCTAGAGAGAGGATTGTAAAAGGGGAAATCAAGAAGTGTTGTATTTAATTTGTATTTGTGCTCCTATTTTATTATATTTATTTAATTATTCGTCATTTGTAATGAAATTTTATATTGAAAATTCAAGTTTCTCATTTATTAATAACACACTATTCTCTCTTTTTTATACAACACTTCGTTACATTATGTATATTGTGTACAAATAAGGTAATAAAACTTTAGCATTTACTATTTTACTACTACTTGAACTTGTCAAGTCTCGTGTACGCAATTGTCTTTCTACGCCTCACTTATGTCTGGCGCAAATGTCTCTTTTTGAGTTTATGGCATCTTGAGACGGTCCAACTCAACATATGTACATCAGTGCTCTTTTTATGTGCATCTTTACAATGCACATGCCCACCTCTAAATGAACCCCTGTATGTATAAATTGATATATTGTCAATGCATGTATGAGATAATATATTGTAATTTTATGCATCCATGTATTGTTAACATGCTCAGACATTAGAGAGTTAAGTGAATGAATGCAAATTAGAAGAGATTAGAATGTGATGTAAGACCATTTAGAAATAGATAACTATTGTCCTTTATTTTGCTGGAATGTATAGGCAATATGTCCTTATAATGTAAGCAACATACTGTTCACATTTTATATTAAGAATACTGCTGCCATCTACTGTCTAAAGTCAGTATTGCATTTTATTAGACTGGAGAAGGTAGATCATATTTATTCTATGAGACTTGAGAAGTTATAAAAAGTCTGCAAGGTGTAAAATACTGTATATGGACAAAAGTATTCGGACACTTGACCATTACACCAACAGGGATTGTAATAATGACATTGTATTCAAATACATATACTTTAATATAGAGTTGGTCCCCTTTTGCAGCGATAACAGCTTCTAATCTTTTTGGAAGGCTTTCCAGAAATGTTGGAGTGATCCTGTGGGAATTTGTGCCTATTCATTCTGTAGAGCATTTATGAGGTCAGGCAATGATGTTGGATGAGAACACAGGCCGTGTCACAAATCGGGATCTTAGTCCTGTTTACACTACTCGGCGGTACAATATCGCTGTACATCTCCCTTTTGGTCGTAAGCAGCATTCTATCCTGGGACAAGCGTGACTTCTGTCTGCAGTACTGAAGGCTGCCATCTTATGTGAGACATTTGCTAAACATCCTGCTAATTCTAAAAAGGTTTTGTACATACAGAAAAAGCGCTCTCCTAGTTGCACTGCAGTTCACGTCACTGTTGTGTGTGAACATAAACATCAGCTTCTGTGGTGATTTGCTGAATAACACAATAACATCCGGCGCTTGGCATTGGTCTTGATGATGTGAGGCTTGCATGCAGCTGCTCGGCCATGGAAACCCATTTCAATAAGCTCCCGCCGCACAGTTTTTGTGCTTACATTAATGCCAGTGGAAGTTCAAAACTCTTCAGCTATAGAATCAGCAGAGCATTGGCGACTTTTACACACCATTCGCCTTAGCAGTTGTTGACCCTGCTCTGTGATTTTACGTGGTCTTCCACTTCGTGGCTGATTTGCTGTTGTTCCTAAATGCTTCCACTTTCTAATAAATTCACTTACAGTTGAATATCCAGCAGGGATGAAATTTCACAAACCGTCTTATTGCAAAGGTGGCATCTTATCACAGTATCATACTTGAAGTCACTGAGTTCTTCAGAATGATTTTGTATCACAAATATTTGCAAATGGAGACTTCATGGTTAGGTGCTTGATTTTATACACCTCTGGCAACGGGTCTGATTGAAACACCTCAATTCAGTAATTAACAGGTTTGGCCAAATACTTTTGTCCATATATTGTATATTGGAATTTCTATAGTGGATAAAGAAACATCATGCTCAAGTCTCATTTTTGAAAATTATCTTGAAGTGATACATATTCCATTCATAGCAAGAATTGTAACTGGGATTCTAATTCTGATTCAGGAAATCATTGTTTGTATGCTAAACTTTATCAAGGCTAAGTAAATCATTCAATAATTATATATTTCATTCAGTTGTCATCTCTTTCTTTGTGCTAGTATTTCATGATTGTCATCTTGATAACCTGTTATAATATTGGACACCAAGATCTACTCTATATTGATATCAGTCACTAGACTGTTTGATGTAATGTACTACGGTGATTAAAATGTGCTTTTTGTTACAAAGAGGTCAGCCAAATGCGCTCTGCAGGGCCATCTTTTCCATTGGGCAGGGCTGTCTCTTCCATTGGGCACGATGGGCAGGTGCCCGGGGGCCCTGCAGGCAAGGGGGGCCCGTCCGAATCCTAAAAAAAAAAATTTTTTTTTTTTTTTTAACTACTTACCTTGCGGTCACATCAGAGGTGATCCGGTTCCCTCCCTGGTCCCCTCTTCCGTGCTGTGCTCGCAGTGAATGCTGGGCGTGATGTCACGCCCAGCATTCACTGCAACCACAGCTCGGAAGAGGGCAGAAGAGACTCAGCGACACGGAAAAAAGAAGAGGATCGGACTTAAGGTAAGTTAAGGGGGCCGCTATATATATATATATATATATATATATATATATATATATATATATATATATATATATATATATATATATGTAAAAAAAAAGTTATTATATATTTAATCACGTTTCTTTTACATACATATATATTTTTTTTACACACACACTATTTATTTATATATATATATATATATTGTTTTTTTTATGTTTTTTAGGGGCCCGGTACACTGCATTGCCAGGAGCTGTGATCCCATACTACACATACACTAACAGTTTACACAAGTTTACGACTGTGCTGGACTGGCTGGTACAAAAAATTTAAAAAGTATATGTGAATTTCGGTTAAAAATCTTGTGATTTGCAAAAAGTTTATAAAAATAGCACACATTTATTCATATAATGTTAATTTGCACCCACTAAGTATTTGCAAATACATAAATAAATAATAATATAATAAATCTAAATCAGCTCAGGCCATATGTGCAAACCAATATTTCTAAAGTCATTTCGCTAAACATTTCGCAGCGACAGGCTCTGGTATTTATCTTCTGTCACAGAAAATATTACTAATAGTTTGAAACTGATAGTTATGTATTGAGTCAATCAATGGTGTACGGTTCTATGGTTAGTTACTTGTAGCCTTAATGTCTAAATGAACAGTATAGGTTAAAGAAATAGTAATTCCACTCGGATGATGTGTGGCAAATATTCAATAACGAAAAATTAGAAGATATTAACTGTCAGCGGATCCTAAAATTTCCACTGCAGATTAGGAGGTTACAAAACAATGCAACAATGTCTAACCTCATGTATCTGATTCCAGGCTCACAGTGTCTGGATCCGCTGACAATGTAATGCTCTTGATTTAGTAGTTCAGGAGGATCTGGAAAGTCTGCTCATGTTAAGCGACCGATAACAACAATACATATCCTTTCCTGATTTTTGTTGGATTAGAAAAGTCTATCATGAGTAAATCAGCATATATGCAATGTGAAAGAACATGCAAAGTTAAGAACATAATTGTCATAGTTCATCTGAGCTTCAATAATGCAGGACTGTAGATCACATTGTAATACTTTGATGAAGTTAACAGGTTAAAAACTATGAGAACCAGATTAGATAATATGACAGACTGCAGTACCAAAGGCTGGGCAGCTCATCTGTCAATTACACACAACTGTTCTGGAAAATGCGGGCAATCTGGAATGCAATTCAATGCCTTCTTCCTTTTATAGGGAAAGTGTCTTAGGGTATTATCGGAATAAAGGACTGTAGTCTCCTTGCAGGTGCAGGACCATGATGGCAGAAGAAGTAAAAGTCATGTCACGGGTAGAGAGAAACCAAAGTTGTTCTATACACGTCATGCGGCAGGCAGGCAGAATGTCATAGCCAATTATCTTATCTGAAAACAAGTCAATCCAAGAGAGTAGACTCTGCATCAGTAAAGGTTACTGTTGCTAAGTTGAAAGTTCAGCCTCCATCAAGTAGACATAATGGCAACAAATCAGTGTCCAGATTTTTATCTTGCCTCAAAGTTCCAGTAACGGAAGGATAGATGCTCTGATAATTCCATGAACCTTGTTGGGTTATGTCTTTCCTCCTTTTCAAAAATCCTGAAAGCTCACTTAACAAGAGCATTGCAAACTTCTTGGGGACATAGGGCTCAGGCCTCAACAGTGGATCTCTGCAAAGCGGCTGAATGGTTATGTATTCATACTTTCACCAGACATCTACTGGACGTAATGTCATCTTCTGACGCACAGTTTGGAAGAACTTCTTCACACAGCTACTTAATAAAATAATATTTGATTATGCAGCATACATGGTTGATCTGGTGTTTGTTGCCAACCCTTTTTTTTTTTTAAATACCCAACATTTTGAACTACGCTACCCCAAAACCTACTGACTAAGGACTTAAATGGACCTGTGCACACACACACGCACACTTTCTGCAAGTGTTTGCTTTGCTGCAATTTTTATGTTGCCTGTAGGATTCAGAAGCCTTAATGCTCAATAAAATTCAATGGAATACGATGGGAAAGAAGTACACAGTACACTATTGTGCAGGAATGTGTTGAGACCCATTAATGAAAGTACTACTGTTAAAGTTAGAACAAAGCACAATGCCCGTGTGTAAGAGCCCCAAGATAGCTGCGTCTGCTTTCCTCATTTTAAGCTCACTCTTATATAATGACATCTAAATCTACTCTGCATCTCCTCTATCTGTCCATTCAGAAGCAAATGGGTTGTCAGAAACTAAATCAATTTGCTGATGACCTAGACATAGAGGCCGTCTCTAACAGTACAGGGGGTAAATGTATAAAATAGCGGATGCTGCAAAACTTTCCTTGAAAGCGATTGTCATTTTAAATTTCCTCTGCAAAGTTGCCGAATATCGGCGACTTGCAGAATGTGCTACTTAATACATTTACCCAAAGGTCCACCAAATCAGATGTGCACGATGTTTCAGTACAGATAGGGGAATACTAGAGCTATCTTTACCCTTTGCTTTGGTTTACATGTATTGTTTTGTATTTTCCCATTTAAAGACTACTATATAATCATCAAATTATATATCTCTTTAATCTTACAAAACAACATGATAAGGCCTGCAAACCCATTTACCATAGTAGGTCTGCCATATTTCATGTAGTGATATTAATCTTTTGTAAGTAACCTGTCTGGTTTTGGAGGTTTTATTAATGCATCAGATATGTAAAAGACTGTTTAGTGGTCTTTAGTATCACCTGTCAGACTCAGACTGATCATACAATTTACAAGATGATTCACATGTAGATCCCTATGGCATACTTTTGTAAAATAATACCATGACACTTATGTGGCAATGTTTGCAGAGTTCAGAAAAGTTACCTCTTGCAGCTTTTTGTTGAACCAAACCGTAGCCGCTATAGTAAATTTCACATCCTATGACATTTCATTCTATGGCGAAAACTAACAACCCAACCCAGTGTGATAAAACTCCTAAGAAAAATACATTGGAACGCCTAAGTACGAGTACCCTGTTCACTCACGTTCTGTTACACTTGAGGTGCTTCCTGGTTTTTGGAAATCACACTTTTCAAATTGTAGACTGGGACTGTCTTAGCAAATTGGAAGACAGGAATACTACAGAGGCCATATATGGTTAAAGAAAAGCACCAAGAAATACATTGATAATGTGAGAAACCCACTCTCCCACCCCACCAAACCCTGCTCGGGTCCTGGGAAATTGTTTGGTTTGCTTACCCTAAACACTATCAGTGCTTCTTCAGCATGAAAATTGAACATTAGTCAGGCAATAGAGAGTGAACATCTCACTAAAGAAACCAACAGGGGGTGGGGGAATGTTACAGTATAATCATACTTACCAACTTCCAACTAGTCACTCTTTCCCAGAGGGGAGGTGA
The DNA here is from genome assembly GCF_038048845.1 of Mixophyes fleayi. Classification (NCBI taxonomy): domain Eukaryota; kingdom Metazoa; phylum Chordata; class Amphibia; order Anura; family Limnodynastidae; genus Mixophyes; species Mixophyes fleayi. The sequence goes on along the minus strand of NC_134405.1, from coordinate 139,316,526 downwards.
AGTGTGCAGACGGAGAGGGCGGAGCACAGTGAACCACGTCATTTTGCCCACGCAACACAATGACACGAATGATACCAGGAAGTGGACAGAATGGGAGAGAATGGCCTGTTCTCCCAGGAATTCAAATGTAATTCGACTTCTCGATGGAGTTTTTCTTTAACCTTTTCTGGCAGCTTGATATATATATATATATATATATATATATATATATATATATCTGCCAGAAAGAAAATATTATATATATATATATATATATATATATATATATATATATATATATATATATATACATATATATATATATATAAAATATGTGTTTTCAATTCTTTTTCGAGGCTTTATACCCCTAACCACCATTGGTGCTTTAACAATACTATTCACAAGCTTGGAGTGCTTCCTTATTAAATTGATAAAAAGAATCCTTATATGTAGGGAAGCCCAGGTTGGTGCAGGAAGAGCCTGATTAAGTGTTCAGGCCGCTCTAGGCTAATACACTTGTAGCACCCCCTCACCTTCTGCGTCAGGCTAATATGCAGGTAAAAACAGACTTGTCTTTAGTGTAAAATCTGTCTTTCTTCACAACTTTCCCGACCTATGTTTATGTTCCCTGTCCCATTTTTGTCTCTTCTACTCGTTTATCCTCAAGCACCCGTCCAAGGATGACTCTTTTTGTTTTTGGCCTTTTCCATAGTAATGCTTCAAGATTAAAACCTTTTAAGATTTTTTTTTTCTAAAAGTGTGGGAAACACATTAAAATCTCAAATGTATTCATGCTCCAAATACACCATCTGATAGGTTACTCCTGGAGGATTCTCCAGTTAATTTTGATTCTGATATTTCTACCCAGGTCTCATGTAAAATTCCAGGGGATTCTATGGTCCACATAACTGAATACTGTGAATTGTTGTTTGTTTTCTTTTGTTACTGTCCCTTTACTGTTCTTACTAATTGCATGAACCGTATAGTTATACTACTCATGCAAATTCTAATATTGACCGCACCTGGGATTTGATCTAATCTAATTTTGTATTCTGGGATTTTTCTTTTCAATTCTATAGTTGTTGCCTGACTAAGGGGCAGATTAAATTGGCCACGATGTTCCTCAGAACATCGCGCCCGCACATTTTTTAACTGTAGTACGGTAAAAGTTAATGCTCATTTTTGCTCGCACCTTTCTATGGGGTGCGAGGATAAAAGTGATATTTCTGCAAAAAAAAATATGCAAGGGGTGTCTCGTGGCCGTTCCGGAGACACCTTGCGTGGATGTTTTCTCAATTGAATCTGCCCCTATATGTTGTGGGGGGGTTTTAACAATTGTATTGAAGAACTTCGGAAATGTACAATTGACAACAATATTTCAAGTGCTGTTAACCATTTTCAAATTCAATAAACATACATGTACATATAAGTTGTTGCACACTTTATAGGCGCGTCAGGAGCAACATGGATACATTTAGTCTGCCATATTCTAACAATGAAACTTTTGCGTAATAAAACTCTCATCAGATCAAGAATTATAAAATCACTGTGGCAAAGTGTATATGTAAGAAAAAGAGAAAAACTCTATTGTCAACATTCTGCAGGCATAAAGGTAATCAAATGGAAGACCGGAGGCACGGAGAAGCCAAAAAAGGAGTGTAAAGCTACATATTCTATATCCCGATTGGAGGGTCTTGAAGAAACATTCTAGTTTTGTACCAAAGTGTTTGGTGAAAACATTCTCTAAGTTGTACCCGCAGTGGTATAGGCAGTATGTTGATATGGCTCTCCCAAGTTTAAAAAACTTTACGGGTTAGTGTACCCTTGTGTAATGACGCCTCCAACCAGTCCATTCGGAGAAGAAAAACATTTTTTCCCTGAGCATATCTCTTGTAGGAGGGGAGTCTGTACCTACGAATGATAAATGGTTTTCCTGGCCACATCAGCAATTCCCCCCCCCCCCTGCAGTAATCCACGTACCAGGTGGGAGTACGCCCAACACTGCTGACTCAGGGGTAAGCGATAGGTAGTTCACCAGCTCTGTCATTGCGAATCTCCATATGCGGGTCCAGAAGGCCACGAGGCAGGCCCATAAGCAGTGGTATAGGTCAGCTTGGGATTCGTCACATTTCAGACATTTAGAATTATCAGAGAGACCAATTGTGTGCCTGCATTATGGTGATAGGTAACCTCTATGAAATATATTTTGGAACATTTCAGTGTATATGAAGACCGGAAAAAGTTTAATCGGAGTAGCTAATGTCTTCAACAATGACTTCACATCCCGTAGGGGAAAGTAGGTCAGCCACCTGCTCAAAACTGATTTAAGTTTAGTATGTTCTAGGATAGTCCTCAAGAAGTGGTAATTAGAGGATATTGCCTCTCGCTTAGGGGGAGTAGCTAATAACAGAGTGTCAAGGGGGGTTGTCCCAGTCAACTGCAGTAAAGAGGCAGATTACTTCAGGGGTGTAATGTTGGGCTTGAATGAAGGAAAGGCCACATGGGCCTAAAAGGGAAATAATCCCTTTGCTCTATTATAACGGTATGGTTTTTTGTTGGTCTTGTCTAACAATGGACCCACCGTCTGCAGTCCATCCCTCCCCCATCCGTTAAAGGGGTGGGTTGCCATGCCATTTTGGAATTTTGGGTTCTTAAGAAAGGGTAAGTGAATGGATTTATAGGGATTAAGGTGTAGTTTATTTCTTAGGATATGCCAGATTTTCCTGACTGAGGTGATAAGGGGATTTTCAAGGACATAGGAAGGTAGTTCTTGGTCATGGAGGTGAAGAAAAGCCCTGATATGAACCTCCGGGAGAAACTGTTTCTCTACTTCTAGGTTGGTGTAAGTGCTCTGATCCATTAACCAGTCTCTCAGGTAACGCAATTGTGCCGGCTGGCTATAGTTTACTATATCAGGAAAGTTTATACCTCCGTTTGTTTTGGGTTGCTAGAGTTTAATAAGGCATATTGGAGGTCGCTTCTTTTTCTATATAAATGATCTGAATTAGTAATTGATATGTTGAGTGTCTTTCTGCATCAATAAGAGTGGCAATGTTTGCAGAGGGCACAGCAGCCTAGGAAATATAATTTTCAGGAGGTTAGCCCTACCCAGATAAGAGAGATTAAGCCTCTTCCATCCTGATAGTTCCCTTTGCATGTCAGCTATGGCTTTACCAATATTCAGATTGTAGAGAGTGGCCATGTTCTCCAGGAGCCGGACCCCCAGTTATGGATATCGAGTGACTAGCCCATTGCAACAAAAGGGCTTGAGCCCACCTAGGTTTTACTGGACCCTGTCCCAGAGAAATCGCTGATTTCCAGATTCACCTCAAAGTCTGACACTGGATCAAACTTCTAAATTTTTTCCATTAGGGGGCCCAGACACGTCTATAGGTTTGAAATATGGAGCAGAATATCGTCTGCAAATGCTGTGATTTTGGTGCACTCCGTGTCAATATGTATGCCATTCAGCTGAGGCCACTGTTGAATAGCTTTTAGCATAGGATCTAATGATAGGTTGAATAGCGGGAGGGGGGGCATCGGACATCCCTGTCGAGTGCCCCTCGTCATGACCAATGGATACCCTATTAGTGTGTTGATTATTAAAGAGGATGATGGAGTGTCATAAAAATAATTGATCAATGCTGTAAAGTCTGCTCCAAATTCCCTGTCATCCAGAACTGCTGACTAAAAGGACCACGACACTGTATCAAATTTCTTGTGGGCATCTTGACTAATAAGTACATTGGATGTGTTGGGGGGTATGGGAGGAAGCTGTATTGGAGGCTTTGGCAGTGCGGATACCCCTTACCGATTGGCGTCCATGAACAAAACCTAGTTAGCTTCTTGTAATAAGTCATTCAAAAGAGACTTGTTCGGTGTGGTGGCTGTATATAATGTCTGGTAATATTTAAGGAAAGCGTCTGCTATATCTCTAGATTTGGTTAGGAGTACCTGAGAGTATGTTGTTTTAATTGCTACTATGTGGCTTCTTCGTCTAAAAGGTTTAGACATCTTTGCCAGATGTCTGCCAGCTCTATTTCCCCATCTGTAATATTTATTTTTCGTAATCTATCTTAGACTGGGCTTGAGCTAACAAGAAGTTTTTTAGTGTGAGTTTTGCCTGTTTGTAGATATCTAATGTAGAGTCCTCATTGCCTTAAATAGTTCAAGCAGCCAATCCGAGAGGAGCCCACACAGGAGAAGCCTAATAGATAGAAGTGCTGGTGGCCAATCGTAATGCAGTGCTCAGCTGCATACTAATAACTGACTCCTCAACAAGCTGCCTCCTAGGCACCTGGACAGCCATGATTGGCTCTCACCTAACTAGCCCTGTGCGCGCGCGCCTGCCTATTAACCGGCTGGCCGGGCGCGGCGACAGGGAATCTGTAGCATCCCGGTTGTTGCCCAGGCAACCGGGACGTGGAAACCGGAAGTGACGTCCCGGTTACCGTAGCAACGACCAGGACGTCATTGGAGGATCCAGGAGAGTCGCGGCGGTGCCCGCGGCCGCCGCGATCTCTAAAAGTACCCCCCCTTGAGGAGGGGTGAAGGTACCCCGACATCCAGGCTTAGTAGGAAATTTCTTGAAGAATTCCTTCACTAACCTCTGAGCATGGAGACGCCTCTGTGGTATCCAGCATCTCTCTTCTGGGCCGTAACCCGTCCAGTGTACTAGGAATTGCACTTGGCCTTGAACTCTCCTTGAGTCAAGGATTCTTTCAACAATGTATTGGTGGTCTCCATTGATAATCAAAGGCTATTATAGGAAGACTGACTGAGTTTGCTGGGAGCCACAACTTTCTTAAGAAGAGAACAATGAAAAGTAGATGGTATTTTTAAAGAGAGTGGTAGCTTAAGCCTAAATGCGACTGGATTTATCTGTTTTATAATAGAAAATGGTCCAATATATCGGGGCCCTAACTTCCTGCAAGGTTGCCGCAACCTGATGTTCCGTGTGGACAACCAAACCCGATCCCCCACTTTCAGAGAACATGGCACACGATGGCGGTCAGCGAAAGCCTTGGATTTTTGGGAGGCTTGACCTAGTGCAGAGTGGACCTTTTTCCAGACAGATCTCAACCTGGCTGTAAAAGCAGGTGTTCCAGAATCCCCACTGGGAACAGCAGTAGAATAAGAGTTGGATTTCGGGTGAAATCCGAGGTTGCAGAAGAACGGGGATGTGTGTATTGTGGAATGGCAGGAATTGTTGTAAGCGAATTCCGCCCAGGGCAAGAGAGAGGACCAGTTATCGTGAAATTTCGAAACATAGATGCGTAAAAACTGTTCCAAGGACTGGTTGGTTCTTTCTGTCTGTCCATTCGACTGCGGGTGATACGCAGAGGACAGACTGATACTGATCCCAATGGACTTACAAAAAGATCTCCAAAATCGTGCAATAAACTGAGATCCTCGGTCCGAGACGATGTCTTCAGGAAGACCGTGGAGACGAAAGATATGGGTCAGAAACAAGGTAGCCAAGGTCCTGGCATCCGGTAGTTTGGGTAAGGATATAAAATGTGCCATCTTACTGAATCGGTCCACGACTACCCAAATGGTGTTATGGCCCGCAGATACTGGAAGGTCAACAATAAAATCCATCGAAAGATGGGACCAAGGCCTGCTTGGAGCAGTCAAGGGTAGCAGTAGACCAGAAGGGCGGTTTCTAGCAGATTTATTTTTGGCACACTCAGGACAGGCACGGACGTAAGCCTCCACATCATCCGATGAGGTGGGCCACCAAAGCCAGCGAGAAAGAATTTCGATAGTCCTACGAATTCCCGGATGACCAGCAGAGCGGTTGTTGTGACCCTCTATGAGGACAGATTTCCTTAGATGAACCGGGACAAATAACTTGTTGAGAGGTGTCTGAACTGGAGCAATTTTCTGGAAGTGTCGGATAGTGGCTCCCAGATCCTGGGTGAGTCCGAGATGAATTGAAGTTGAAGGAACAATAGACCGCGAGTCAGGAGACTGAGGATGATGGGCCAAAAAACTTCGGGACAAAGAATCAGCCTTAATATTTTTTGAACCTGGACGAAATGTAATGATGAACCTAAATCTAGTGAAGAATAGGGCCCAGCGGGTCTGCCTGGGATTCAGAGTTTTTGCGGTCTGAATATATTGGAGGTTTTTATGGTCTGTGAAGATGGTAATGGTGTTGCAGCTCCCTCCAACCAATGTCGCCATTCCTCCAATGCCATCTAAATGGCCAATAATTCACGGTTTCCGACATCATAATTACATTCAGCAGGCAGAAACTTTCTCAAAAAAATGCACAAGGATGTAATTTTTTACTCTGTGGGTCTTTCTGAGAGAGAATGGCACCAGCACCGACATCCGAAGCGTCCACCTCCACAATGAACGGAAGTCCTGGGTCAGGGTGTCTAAGGACTGGAGCGGAAATGAAGGCAGCTTTGAGAGCTGAGAAACTTGCCAGTGCTTCTGTGGACCACTCCGCTGGGTTAGCTCCTTTTCGAGTGAGGGCAGTAATAGGAGCCACTAACGAGGAAAATGAACCAATAAACCTTCGGTAATAATTGGCGAACCCAAGGAATCTTTGGATCGCCTTCAAGTTAGTAGGGAGGACCCAATCTTGAATTGCCTGCACCTTGGCGGGATCCATTACGAATCCTGATGAGGAGATGATGTAACCCAGGAACGCCACTGTGGACACCTCAAATTCGCATTTCTCCCGTTTTGCGTACAGGTGATGTTCCCGTAATTTCAATAAAACCTGGCGGACGTGCCGACGATGCTGAGATAAGGATTCAGAATAAATTAAGATGTCATCCAAATAAACAACCACTGTTTTTCCCAAGAACTCACGTAATACATCGTTAATCAGGTACTGAAAGACTGCCGGAGCGTTGCACAAACCGAATGGCATTACGAGATATTCGTAATGTCCCGAGTGGGTATTGAATGCAGTCTTCCACTCATCCCCCTTCTTGATTCGGATAAGATTGTAGGCCCCTCGGAGGTCAATCTTAGAGAATATAGTAGCTGTTTTCAGTTGATCGAACAGAACAGAAATCAAGGGTAAAGGATACATGTTCTTAATTGTGATGTTATTCAGTCCACGGAAATCGATGCAAAGCCTAAGGCTGCCATCTTTTTGGGAAACGAAAAAACAACCTGCGCCTACAGGAGATTTAGAAGGGCGAATGAACCCTTTCTTCAGGTTTTCTTCTACGTATAGTTCCATGGCCTGTGTTTCAGGAAGGGATAGTGAATATAAACGCCCTTTGGGCAACTTAGAACCGGGTACCAATTCAATTGCGCAGTCATATTCCCGGTGTGGTGGAAGTGAATCAGCTTTCTTCTTGCAAAAAACATCACTGAAGTCCTGGTAGGGTACCGGCAACAATTCTGGACTAGGCTGTATAATTCTAAGAGGCAGGGTCAAGCAAGACGTAGAGCACCCGGGACTCCAACGGACAATTTCCCCTGTTTTCCAGTCAATAAGGGGGTTATGACTGTGAAGCCAAGGATACCCCAGAATCAATGGAGCAGAGGGACAGGTAATTAAGTAGAAGGAGAGTTCCTCGGTATGGAGGACTCCTACAGACAACCGAATCATTGGAGTCCTGGCAAGAATTCTTCCCCCGGGCAAGGGGTTACCATCTAACCCACAGGTGGAAATGCTTGATCCTAGCTTGATATCCGGAATGTTGAGCTCACGAGCCAAATTTATGTCCAGGAAGTTGCCAGCCGCACCACTATCCAGAAATGCTGACAGATTCATGGATTTACCACGGAAGACCAAACGTCCAGGCACTAATAAGGAATTCTCTGAAGAGATAATCTGAAGACCTAAGCACACCTCTTCGCCTGCACTTAGGCTTTGGAGTTTCCCGACTTATTGGGACACAAACGTACTAAGTGGCCAGGTTGACCACAATACATACAGAGACCTAGTGAGCGTCTCCTGAAACGTTCATCTGGAGGCAAGCGGTAAGCGCCCACCTGCATGGGTTCAGAGGAGTCGGGCAGAGTGGTACAGGAACTAAAGGATAGATCAACAGGTACGGATTAATCCCGTTCAGTCTTCCTTTCTCTGATCCGACGATCAATTTTAATGACGAGTTGCATCAACTCCTCCAGTGAATCGGATACCGGATACTGGACTAAGGAGTCCTTGATCTGCTCGGTAAGTCCTAAGCGAAATTGACTTCGCAATGCTGGATCGTTCCAGGCACTATCAGTGGACCATCGTCGGAATTCCGCACAATATTCTTCCGCGGAGCGACGTCCTTGCCTCAACGCTCGGAGATGAGACTCAGCTGAGGCTACCCGGTCTGGGTCATCATACAATAATCCCAAAGCTTGAAAAAAGCATCCACGGACCGCAAGGCTGGGCTTGTTGAAGGCAAAGAGAAGGCCCAAGACTGAGGGTCGCCCTGGAGTAATGAGATGATGATCCCTACTCGTTGTTGCTCAGAACCAGAGGAACGTGGTTTCAGACGGAAGTACAACTTGCAGCTCTCTTTGAAATTGCGGAAGGCTGACCTGCTTCCAGAGAATCGGTCCGGCAAGTTCATTTTAGGCTCCGGTGTGTCACCCGCGGGGACTTGCTGGAGCTGCAGGTCTCTGGAAGCCCCCTCTTGGACTGCCAGGCACTGGGATAAATTCTGCACCACTTGGGAAATCGCCTGTATCTGATTTGCCAGAATCTGGGCTGGAGACAGGTTTGGCTCATCGTTGTCCATGGCCGTATAATACCAAACTTCCTTGGCCGGTTATAATGTTAGGAACTCCCAAGCCAGTACAGTGAAACTCGGGGACTACTCTGAAGGCCCGGTGTTCGCTGGAGCCCATAGTGGTGGGGACAGATTTGGCTGCGGGCCGACCGAGGGTCGAGTAACATATACTGACTTAAAGGAGCACCCAGAAGTGGAGTGATTGGCGGGCTGTAGTGAAGAGGAATCCAAGGTCAAAGGTCACTAGCACAGATACAAAATCCAGGGACAAGCGAAGGGTCAGACACACAGGCAAAGAAGCAAAATCCGGACTCCAGGCAAAAAGGTCAAGGTCAGAAGAGAAGGTTCACAAGTCCAGGAACAAGCAGAGGTCAAAACACGGGTAGTCAATCCAAAGTAGCAATAACCAACAGAGAGAACAAGCAGGCAGCAGAACTGAGGGCAGAACGCTATAACCGGCAATAAGGCTTAGTCCTCATTGCCTTAAATAGTTCAAGCAGCCAATCCGAGAGGAGCCCACACAGGAGAAGCCTAATAGATAGAAGTGCTGGTGGCCAATCGTAATGCAGTGCTCAGCTGCATACTAATAACTGACTCCTCAACAAGCTGCCTCCTAGGCACCTGGACAGCCATGATTGGCTCTCACCTAACTAGCCCTGTGCGCACGCGCCCGCCTATTAACCAGCTGGCTGGGCGCGGCGACAGGGAATCTGTAGCGTCCCGGTTGTTGCCCAGGCAACCGGGACATGGAAACCGGAAGTGACGTCTCGGTTACCGTAGCAACGGCCAGGACATCATTGGAGGATCCAGGAGAGTCGCGGCGATGCCCGCGGCCGCCGCGATCTCTAACACTGTCACAATTTTGCACCCCTAAAAATTGTAGCCCCCCCCCCCTCCCAAAGAAAGTACTCCAGTCCTGAGGTGCAGCCTTGTCAGCCTGTTGGATAATCAGGTCCTAGGTGCAGGGGGGACACTATATATACCTAGGACTATTAACCAATTCAATTTTGGATCACCTTTCTAGAGTTGTATAAAAGTAACTATGGGACACATCAAAGGAAAGTACAGTTTGTAGTATCTATTTTTTAAATTTTTCTCTAAATTGTGCACATTAAAAAAGAAAAACATGATACCAGCGTTGATCCAGAGTGTTGGACAAATCTATAATTTAGAACATATGACCAATATCTTAAACGACTGACCTAATCAATTTCGATCGACCTGGCATTCCTGGCAAGACTATTTCGCGTCCTAATATCCTTCTTATATAAATGTGACTAATCCCGACTATTTAGAGAGCTCAACACATTTTATTGATCTAACTATCCTTTGATTTATCTATTTTCCCCTCTATTGTTTCCCAATACTAACACTACCCCCCTTTAATTTTTCTTTCCTTCTTTTGATCCATTTTCCTCTACCTTCCTAAATAAATAAATGGTGGTGATGATGATAATATATGCTGATCTCACAACATGTGTCTTGTTTTTCTGGCATACCCGTTTCTACGTGACTGTTTCATTACGATTGTATATTTGACATGATCTTATTTGTACTGTACAAGATACATGTAATCTCAGCTCTGGGTCCTTATACCTTTTGCCTTATTGTTCCCCCCTTCCCACCCTTATTTTCTTTTTGCAAAAACATCAATAAATTTACTTTTCAAAAAAAAAGAAAGAAAAAACATGAACTTTTGTGTGATTTTTGACATGCAAAATCTATTTTAAAACAATACACAATACATCTGTTTATACATGTGAAAGGGACAAATGGATTTGTCTTCTTTACAGTTTCATTATTTGTGTTAGAGAAAGCCAAAAAGCAAATTGTGTAAAAACACTTTAATAATTAAACATAGCAGCATCCTATCTATCATTATTTGTGCTGTAGGATTTGGTGATTCTAGGAAAGCCAGCAATAGGCTTCATTTATGAAACACTCTGGATGCACTGTGCAAAGCACCTTCATTTTGCCCAGCTGCATATTAAGCTGCATATCCAATCTCTGTTCTTGAGAGAACAAACAAAAAGTGTGACTAGTTTTGCATGGAGTTACAATTTTTCGAGCTGCACTGCAAAAGTGTAAATGTCACATCAACAGTCCCATCTTCTACCACTTTAGCACCACCTCTTTTATTGAATAAAACGTTTCAGTTTTTCTCCTAAAATACTACACCGCTTAGCCTCACTTCCTCACTTATTGCTAAAATTCATCATAAAAGTGAGGGTACATCAGGACTGCCTTTATTATATGGGGCGCTTATGTGAGCTTGAAGCTTTTTTTGTTTTGTTTTTTTGCAACTGGAAGCCACAAATGCAACCCATTAAAAATATAGGATGAGATCCAATCTAAAGTCATTTTGCAGAAGAATGTGCCCCCTTCATCTCATTTCAATAAACTTGCTCCGCAAACCAGAATCTAATTTTTTCACTTATCCATAATTAGCAAGTAACGCCTTCATTCCATTCCAGTCACCCCAACACCTGGTGCAAACTCCTGTTCTGCAAATCCTTGCTCTGTGATAAACTCTAGGTGCACTAGCACAAAGTAAGAGGCTTACAACAACAAAGAGGATTTTGTGCTGCATCTCAACCATTTTATACTTAGTAAAATAGACCTAGGGGTATATTTACTGAACTGCGGGTTTGAAAAAGTGGAGATGTTGCCTATGGCAACCTGTCATTTTGTAGACTACACTAAATAAATGACAGCTAGAATCTGATTGGTTGCTATAGGCAACATTTCCACTTTTTCAAACCCGCAGTTTAGTAAATCTAGCCCCTAATGTATTTCAATGCATGTTATGATGTTTCTGATGAATGGAAACTCCTAAATGTTTTCCTTCTATATTTTGAGTTTGGCAGCTTTTGAACTTTTTGAACATATATCTTTGAGATACCTACCTGTGTTGTGCCTTCTTAAGAGTGCCCAAAGCCGATTCCATGCAATTTATGGTTTTCACAAGTCCCTACACTATCTGTGCCTATAAAAGTGCAGGCCTGACATCACTTACATGCCCATTAAAGGTTTTGCTTCCAGACCTGGATGCTATTCTCTTTTTTTATTACTGTTTCTGGCCATCATTTCTTGCCGGCTGCCCCAAGCTTGGCATCCATGTTCACTCATTTCTTCGGCTTCTGATTTTGCACTGCTTTTTTCTATTTGTATACAGAAAAAAGTATCCCAAAAGGGATTAGGGAGCACACTGGAGGTAACTGGGATAATGCCTAATATATGAGAGAAATAGGGAATGGAGAAACCTACTAATAGGTATACTACTTCGCTGCTGCAGACCCTCAATGGGTAGCTCACTCCCACAATAGTATTAGAAAACACAAAACAACAGATGGGGGTCGCGCTGCTAGTAGTCAACAGTATATAAAACAATTAATTTGGAGGTTCTCCTGTCAATTGAGAAAAGACAATCCACATTGGTTAGATTATAACTCTGTATTTAATAAAATTGACAATGGTTTTATGTTCAAAGTGAGCTAAATTTGCAGTCACTTAATAATCCAAATAACCTGTATAAAAACACGTATATAAACTGACAATAAATTAAAAACAAAAACAGAACAAACAAATAACAACTGCGGCTGCAGAAAACGATGGTGTACACATAAAAAATAGTCCAGATATACACGTAGAACCTTGATTATGGATCCAAACATCAAACTTAGCAGTGTGCACTGATCGATAGTATGGTCTCAGACAATAACTGCTATGAGTATTCGTTTGTTGTAACGGCCTCCTCCATATACGGACAATGTGTATGGCAAGTAACAACAAACTCTCAGTCACCTGATATAGTAGTGGTCCACCAGAGGATCTAATAATCCGATTTACGGACAATATTGCTGTCTCCAATTGCAGCTCACCTCCAGAGTGCCGGCTCCACTAGCGATTTAAATCCCAGATACAATGCCGTCTTGTTTTCAGCTGGAGATTATTCAGCACACTCGGGTGGTTTTCTTGGAGCGAATTATGATGAAAGCCCTCTGTATGGACCAACAGGTAATACTCAAGTCCCCAGAAACACTTGATTAGTAGTGGGGGATATTTCGCCCGTTAGATATGCCACACATACAGGGCCGGACTGGGACTAAAAATCAGCCCTGGCATTTAAAGCACACAGGCCCACCTCTGTTGATAAGCTGGAAAAAAAAATGTGTGCCGCAGTGCAGTTGCGGTGCCGCCAAAGGCGTAGCTACATTATGTTGGGGGCGTGGTCAAAATGGTGCGTTGATACATACATTATAATAAAACATTACATTTATCAGACCCTCCCCATCCACATTACGCCACCCCCCAGATACATTATGACACCCCCAGCCCACTGTACTTATCTATGCTTCTGATGCTGCTGACATTCCTGTAGAGTGAGCAGGGAAGCTCTTAGTCTCATGAGATTAATAAATCCCGTGAGACTTAGAGCTCCTTGGCTTGCTCTGCAGGCTGTGCCCTGTCCGGGACGGAGCACAGATCCTCCTGCTGACCAACTGGATTAAGGCTCAGGGGGCCCGGGCACTTAAGTCAGGGGGGCTCCTATGATGCAATTTGGCTATTAGACAAATTTTTGACAAATACAAAGGCAATACAGTGTGCACTACTGTTAGGTGCACACAGTTCTGCCTTAACAAGCAGTACAGTGTGAAGCAGGACATATCTCCCAACTGTCCTTGTAGTCAGACCAAATCCTGACTAAGTGGGACAGTCACCCATCAAATTCAGAACAGTTGGCAGACTGTCCTGGTCTCTCCTACCTGTCTTGTCATGGTCACCACTTGTGGCTGCTGGTGTCTTTAGATCAGTTGCTACTTGTCTGGATCCTGGAATGTTGGATGCCCTATTTGGAGAAAAAAATGAGCAGATGAAATTTAGCCCTGGTGTTAAATCAATATAGCATCCATGTTTTAAAATTAGGCCTCACTGCAGCCACAACATTAAAGTACTAGTATTCACATTTGATAAATACATCTATTTCCCTCCAACTAGCCCTGACATTAAATAGTATTCCCATTTAATAAATAAAACTATTTCCCTCTCTCCAAAGCACCCCAGCATTAAATTAAAAATCCAATCACCCCATCTGAAATTGATAGGCCCCACTATTAAATTGCCCCCATCTTCACCCCACAAATAGAATAGCACCCAATAATTAGCCCCCACCTGCAATTCCCTATTAGATTAACAGCCTACCTCCCACATTATATTAAGAGCTACCCATACACACATTATGGTCATACACCGGCCCACACACACATACTATAGTTATACTGTTACACACATACACACTGTAATCATAACCTGTCACACTCACACACATACTATAGTTATACTGTTACACACATACACACTATAATCATAAAGGTCATTCTTTGGATATTTTTTTGGGGGGTTATTTTTTTGGTAATTTGTATTTACTGTCATTCAGAGCTTGATTTATATATTTTTTAACTTTGTCGATCCCATTTTTATTGGCGCCTGTCAGGAAATTCTGTGTTATTTTTTGGTACACTATAATCATACCCTGTCACACAAATAGATAGATACCCTGTCACACAAATAAATAGATACCCTGTCACACAAATAAATAGATACCCTGTCACACAAATAAATAGATACCCTGTCACACAAATAAATAGATACCCTGTCACACAAATAAATAGATCCCCAGTCACACATATAGCTCCCCTGTCACACATATAGCTCCCCTGTCACACATATAGCTCCCCTGTCACACATATAGCTTCCCTGTCCACATATAGCTCCCCTGTCACACATATAGCTTCCCTGTCCACATATAGCTCCCCTGTCACACATATAGCTTCCCTGTCCACATATAGATCCCCTGTCACACATATAGCTCCCCTGTCACACGTATAGCTTCCCTGTCACACATATAGCTCCCCTGTCCACATATAGCTCCCCTGTCACACATATAGCTCCCCTGTCACACATATAGCTCCCCTGTCACACATATAGCTCCCCTGTCACACATATAGCTTCCCTGTCACACATATAGCTCCCCTGTCACACATATAGCTCCCCTGTCACACATATAGCTCCCCTGTCACACATATAGCTCCCCTGTCCACATATAGCTCCCCTGTCACACATATAGCTCCCCTGTCACAGATATAGCTCCCCTGTCCACATATAGCTCCCCTGTCACACATATAGCTCCCCTGTCCACACATAGCTTCCCTGTCACACATATAGCTCCCCTGTCACACATATAGCTCCCCTGTCACACATATAGCTCCCCTGTCACACATATAGCTCCCCTGTCACACATATAGCTCCCCTGTCCACATATAGCTCCCCTGTCACACATATAGCTCCCCTGTCACACATATAGCTCCCCTGTCACACATATAGCTTCCCTGTCACACATATAGCTCCCCTGTCACACATATAGCTCCCCTGTCACACATATAGCTCCCCTGTCACACATATAGCTTCCCTGTCACACATATAGCTTCCCTGTCACACATATAGCTTCCCTGTCACACATATAGCTTCCCTGTCCACATATAGCTCCCCTGTCACACATATAGCTTCCCTGTCCACATATAGCTCCCCTGTCCACATATAGATCCCCTGTCACACATATAGCTCCACTGTCACACATATAGCTTCCCTGTCACACATATAGCTCCCCTGTCCACATATAGCTCCCCTGTCCACATATAGCTCCCCTGTCACACATATAGCTCCCCTGTCACACATATAGCTCCCCTGTCACACATATAGCTTAACTGTCACACATATAGCTCCCCTGTCACACATATAGCTCCCCTGTCACACATATAGCTCCCCTGTCACACATATAGCTCCCCTGTCACACATATAGCTCCCCTGTCCACATATAGCTCCCCTGTCACACATATAGCTCCCCTGTCACACATATAGCTTCCCTGTCACACAAACTACCCCCTCCCTCTTACCTTGTGCGCTCCGCAGCGCGCTGTACAGTCTCTCCTAACACATGGGACAGCACCTATCACATGGTGCTAGTCCCATGTGACATCTCCAGAGCCATTCATAGAAGAGAGGGGAGGAGCGACCACACCAGGAAGTAAGTGTAGTGCCGACCCCACTGCTCAGCACACAGACTGTCATGCTGAATTCTGGCATGACAGTCTGTGTGCTGAGCGATGGGGCCGGCCAGCTAGCAACCGGCCCATCTGGCCATCGGCCCTTCTGGCATTTGCCAGAAGTGCCAGATGGCCAGTCCGGCCCTGCACACATACATAATTCAGTGAAAGGCACATGCAGATCCGGATATAGAGTACACAGAAACCCCGCTGACGCGTTTCGTGCCCCTATAGAGCACTTTTTCAAAGCTCAAAAGTTTTTGTTTTTAATTTATTGTCAGTTTATATACGTGTTTTTATACAGGTTATTTGGATTATTAAGTGACTGCAAATTTAGCTCACTTTGAACATAAAACCATTGTCAATTTTATTAAATACAGAGTTATAATCTAACCAATGTGGATTGTCTTTTCTCAATTGACAGGAGAACCTCCGAATTAATTGTTTTCTATACTGTTGACTACTAGCAGCGCGACCCCCATCTGCTGTTTTTTGTTTTTTCTATTTGTGTATGGTTTTGCCTACCAGACCTTTCTTGCTATTTTGTTGGTCACTAGGTCTGAAACGATAGCTAAATGTATAAGTCTTTCGGCAACCAAGCATCAGTGGATGCCTTAACCTCTTTGAGAATTGGAGCTACTAGAGTCAAATACCATGGCTAACCTTGCTATAGTGGCTGATCTAAGCCAGTTAATTGGCCTTCAAAAGCAGATTGGGAATTCAGTTGTTTATCCCAGTACCAATGATGTTGTGTCTCCTTGACACTCTGCAACCTTTCTTCATAGTAGAGGCTGATGCTTCAGAAGTTGCTGCTAGTTCTGTACTCTCTCAATATTCTGAAACCCACCAGAAAAATCACCCCTGTGCTTCTTCTCCAGGTGTGCTAACTCACGCCCCACGGAACTGTAGAGAAAGCGTAGAGAATATTAGTAGTAAATGCTAAAGTCACATTAACCGATTTGTACCCACTATAATAATGTAATGCAGTGTCATATACTCAAGAGAGAATTTTGTTTTGTATTGTGTCAATAAATTAAAAAGTTGCATTTTAAATATAAAATGTAATGAAATAAAATACTCATAGAAATCTATTTACCTGCCATAGTCCAAATAGAAATCTCATGTAATGTAAATAGACTGCTGAAAACCATTTGGAGATGCATTTTTTTGGTGTGCCCAAATACTTATCTTAAACAAATTAAATTGTCCAACTCTAAATGAGATCCATAATTATTATATAGGAAAAACAAAGTAAAGTTAAACATAGTAAAGGTCCTTGTCACAAGAACTTACAATCTAATAAGAAACAAGGAAAGTGATACAATAGGCACAAGAGCATGTTTTGAACTATGGATCAACCACATATTAATGTATAAGAATGGTGAATTGTCAAGTGCTGGGCAACACTGAATGGACAGACCACATAGCAGGTTTCTGTCTGAACAATGAGAATGGCATCTTGAATGTGAGGTCACTGACCTCATGTTTGGACTATGCGAGTAAGAAACGTTGCAGCAAGAACTAAAGATATGGCCTTAAAGAAGCAAACAGAGGTAGATGTCTCACACGGTTTTGGGAGGCAGCAAAATATAAGGAACTTATTACAAAAATTCTAATTGTTTTGCAACAAGAGTTTAACTTAGTATTGTATTCCTTGTTAATAGATCTAAAAAGTATGAAAATAACCGTACTTGTGTTTTATAACATTTCAATGAGAAGGGGGCCATTATGGTTGCCTTGTGGACAGCAGAATGGGAAGGCTGATTATAGGCAATAAAGCTGGTACAATAGTAATGCTGGTAATGATGCTCTATCTCAAGGCAAATAAATTTACAGGCATATCAGCTCACATCAGTCCAGGTAGCAAAAATTGCAGGAGAGACCTAAATTATAAAACCTTATAATTTGTGGTATCATTCTTCAGCACTAATTCACCTAGTATTTAAGGCAATCATTTGGACTCGAACTCACATAAGCAAATGTAATAAAATAAAAGTAAACAAAATAAGTGTAACATAGAAAAAACTTAACGTTGCCAAAAAACTCTTCACTGATGGGTTTTTGGCTTCTAAGCGGTGTGTCTTTTAGGATTAACCAGATGTGCCTCAAGGATAAGTTAAGAACTGATTGATGCAAACAGGCAGGAAGATGGGAAACGGTGGTTGTGGAAGGGGACTGGAACAAACTAGAGTCATTGAAAGTTCTTACAGGCTTCTGTAATGTTTTTAAGTATAATATCTTAAACACAGTAATTTGGTTTGGCGTGTGACATGCCGGCCTTGGGAGACTATTCCTAGAGTTCCCTTCTGCAGGCATTCTGTGGGCTCACTCAATTTGTATTGTTCCATTAGTGGTTGGGACATTTATAAAGTTAACTAAATTAACACTGAGGAAATCTGTCAGTTTAGGGCCTTTTATATTTTCTGGGACACCTATAAATCTTAAATTGTCCCTTCTATGGCGATTCAACAAATCGTGTTTTCTGTTAATAATGTGGGTGGGGCTAAAATGTGGGTTAGGTAAAATCAGGACTGCCACACCAGAAGCAGGACAGTTGGCAGATTGTCCTGCTTTCTCCTACCTGCTCTCGAAGCTTTCAATACCTGCTGTTGTTTGTATTTTAATCTCAGTTGCTGCTTGTAGAATCCTGGAATGTTGGGACCTTGTTTGGAAAAAATATAGGTACATGAAATATGTAAAGCATAACAATGAGTGAACAGTCTAAGCTAACCTCCCCCTAACCAGCCCCAGCATTAAATAAAAAACATCCATGTTGAATAATTATGCCTCCCTCCTTAAAGTTCCAACATTAAACTAATAGCATTCACATTTATTAAATAGATCAATATCCCCAAACCAGTCACAATATTAAATTAATAGTCTCCACATTTAATTAATAAACCTTTTTTAATCCCAAACACCCCAGCATTTAAGTAATTATGAACAAGTATTCACATTTAAAAAAGTCACCCTCTTTCTCTCCAACCCCAGCCCCATGTTCAATTAGTAGCCCCTAAAAGACCCCAACATTACATTAATACCCCCATTACCTCACTACTTTAAATTAATAAATCCCAATATAAACCCAGTATAAAATTAAATATTTCCCACTATCAAATAAATAGCCCCCACCAATAAATGAATAGCTCCCACCCACCATTAAGTGATTAGCCCTCACGCTACCAGGATCTGACAGGATAATTTAAAAAACTCTTTTGAATAATAAGAATTTTTCCAGGAAAGTCTGTGTTGCTAGTATCTTATCTCTAAGTTCTAGATACCAACCTTTGTCATATACAATGTTAAAACACTAAGAGACCAGCAATTTGTGAAAGGTCATAAGGTATGATACCATTGCTTGAATGCTGCCTGCGGGGCATAAGGCATGCTATTCTGGGATTTTTGCTTTAGCTTGTTTGCTAAGACAGTGTGTGAAATATTAACATTTATTGTATTTATTGTATTATAAAGCGAATACCACTGCAGTACATTAAGAGCCCCTCACCATCCTCCCACCACACTTTCACTTATATTGAAAGACACTTCCCCCCAACACTTCTGTCTTGCGGTGTTGTAGCATGCTGCTGGCATTGCTTGCAATTTTCACACATGCGGGTGCATACAGCAGTACAAATCAGTATCTGTACAAAAAGTGGTTGCCTGCTGTCAGGTCATTGGTCCTCGGGGGAGGGTCCAGTCACCAGGAAGTGTACTGTGTCCCTGTCTTGGTCCTGAAGGATCACATTTCCAGGCCTGGGGGCAACTGGAAACCCCCACTATGTACTTGCCGGAGGTTTATAATTTTTATTTATAAATTAAACAAACTGTTAGAGATGGGAACTATAATTTACTTATCTATCTATCGATCTGTGTATCTATGAATTGATTTAATTTCTTCAGGTCTTCACCACTTGCTTTTAGCTCATTACATACCCTATCCATTACCTTGTACATCCCCTTCTGATCAGGGTCATCACCCTTAGCCCTCCACTCCTACCCCACCCATCCATACTACTTTACTTTCCTCCACCTCTATACTTTAGTCCTACCCCAAAATACACTCCTTCCCCTGTACCTCATGCATAACATCTCAGCACATTTTACACTATCTTTGGTTCCACCATATTTTTAACCCTATTAGTGCTCATTTCATTACTCACAATAATACCCCCAGCTCTGAATACCAGAAACTACCTACATCCATTCAGCAAACCACGCTTGCATCCCTACACCCAACCTCTATGGAGCACAGCTCCTGTACAACACCACGACAGCTATTACCAGCACTCCAAAAATATAGACAGTTAAGTATACCTGTATTTCTAGGTTTACTAAGTAGAGGAACCAATGTCTGCTGAGTTCACACAAACTATCTCTCACAATAACCAAGTGCATTATTGCACCCTCAACTCTTTGAATATAAACAACCCAGGTATGTGACTGGAACACAGACACTTTTAGATTTAGCTGCTATTAATCACTTATTTACTTATACACAATGGACCTAATTCATTAAGAAAAGCAAAGCAAAAAAAATTAGTAACTTTGCAACTTTGGCAAAACCATTTTGCATTAGAGGGGGAGGTAAATATAAAATGTGAGGACAGATTCATAGTTGGGGTAGGGCATGTCCTAGATCAACTTTAAAGTTCAACTTAAAAATTAAACTATCAAGTATTTGTGTGCTACATGGATAAACAGCCAGTATTTAACTTATGTGCAAAATAACAAACTAATTTGCACCTCTTGCATTGTAACATGGTTTGTCCAGAGAAAATGTACTCCTTTTTTTGCCTTATTTTCCTTCATGAACCAGGCCCAATGACTTCACAGGTGCTCATATCTTTTGGAGTAATCATGACCTGATTTATATATTTTTTTCTCAACTCCTGATTATGCCATAATCATTACAGTCCTTCAAAAATGTGGATTGTTTGTTGTTTGAAAGAGGTTTTAGCCTTCAAATGGTCACTATTGACAGGTCTGTATTAGTGCAAAGACATCACAGTTCTGGACCTGCATCCGCAGATGTGAAGACATGGCAGGCTACCCCTTGTTTCACATTTTCTCTCTTATACATACCTGCCTGCATTAAACATGTGTTTAATTACTTAAGTTGTGCATTTCAGAAAACTGAAAGGACCATAAAATAGGCTCGGAGAGGGAGGTCAGAGACATTTGTCAGTGAAGCCCAATAGGGAGGAGAGTACAAGTTTAATCAAAAGAAGAATGTAACATCTTAACTAAGAGCAAAATAATAGAAATGTTAGTATTTTTATGATGGCTGTATTAAGAGGTGTAATTGTCTGTCACATATGAGTAAGCCTGTAGGGCATTACAAAATGTACCACGGTCAGAGACTACAGATGGTGCATCTATCACAGATCCAACCCACTCTAAACTGAGAAATGGGACAATGGGACTTTGTTTTCATGAACGGATTAAAGAAAGCTTACGCCATATATTACGTGTGTTTAGTTTAAATATCTGGTGTACTAAGCCAAACATTTTTCCGCATACATGGTTTCTACTCACTTATATAGTTGTGTCAATGAGCTTCATTACAATAGCAAGATTGTGAACACATTTTATTTTGCTCAATAGATATTCACATTTTATCCCTTCTCATTTTAGATCTCATTTCCCTGACTCTTAACCACATAATTCTAGGGCCACATGCAGCCCTCCATGCCATCACATGTGGCCCCCAGCTTCTACTCGCTTTATTTTAACATTTGTTTGTAATAGCTTGTAACACTTGTTTAAAATGCCTGTTCATGTGTTTTTACAGATTTATGTGTAACACTTGTAAAGCTTAGAGGGCCATCCATGTGGCCCCTGAAGTGTACTATGTTGCCTATCCCTGCTCTACAAGGTATCAAAATGATGGAAGACTTTTTTTATTTTGTACATGATCTCATGCAACTTTTACCAAACACTTAGGTTTTCCTTTATGGCTTCCCTCTGTACTTTTCATGAGGCAGAAACATTTATTTTTTTACTTTAACTGTCAACCATTGTATTTGACTATTTTGGGCTAAAAATGTTTGCATATGCCGGGGCTGGCTGGCAGACTTTAGCCTGGGGGTCAAGCACATAGCACTGACCCATAAGTAGCGGTCCATCCTTAAAGAGCGGTTTTCGGTATAATATATATTTATCAATGTAAAAAGAGGCTATTTTAGTGTTGCTTAATCCAGCATTACTTTATTATTATTATAAATAAGTCTTGAATAAAAAAAATAATGCAACAAAAACAAACCTCAGTTTATATTGCATTTTATTTTATATGTTCCTTCCCCCTACAGCACCTTTTTTTCTTACATACCTGGCTGATTATAATGGGATATATATTTATATTATATTATAGCAAGAGATTATATAATATTGTTCTATTACAGTACTGAACATAGGTCTGATTTATTTAAGTGCAAAAACCCTTTTGCTTTAAAAAAATGAATGTTTTTGCCGGCAAAAGGGCTTGAGCAGGGCACTGGGTGTCAATCTGACAGCCTGTCCCAGATTAAGGCTCTGTGGGTCCCAGGGCACTTAAGACAGTGGTGCCCCTATGATATAACATGGTTATAATTTTAGAAAAATTTAAACAAATACAAAGAAATACTGTGTGCATACAGTTCTGCCTTCAAAAGCAGTACAGTGTGAAGTAGGACATACCTCCCAACTGTCTTTGCAGTTGGACCAAATACTGACTAAACAAGACGGTCACCCACATTCAGGACTGCCCTACCAAATTCATGACAGACGGCAGACTGTCCTGCTCTTTCCTACCTGTTTTATCACATTCACAACCTGTGGCTGCTGGTGTCTTTAGATCAGTTGCTGCTTGTCTTGCATCCTGGAATGTTGGGGGCTCTATTTGGAAAAAAAATGATTACATGAAATCCAGGAAACCCCAACCAGCCCAACATTAGATCAATATCGCCCACATTTTATAACTAGGTTTCCCTCCAGCCCCAACAATAAATAATAATATTCACATTTGATAAATACACTATATGGCCAAAAGTATTTGTTCGTACTTGTTAATTATTGAATTGAGGTGTTTTAATCAGAGGTGTATGAAATCAAGCACCTAGCCATGCAGTCTCCATTTGCAAACATTTGTGATACAAAATAGGTTGTTCTGGAGAGCTCAGTGACTTCAAGCGTGGTACTGATAGGATGCCAGCTTTGCAATAAGACAGTTCAAGCACACCGACACTGGACTGTGAAACAATGGAAACGTGTTCTGTGGAGTGGCGAATCACTCTTGTCTATTTGGCAGTCAGATGGGAGAGTCTAGGTTTGGTGGATGCTGGGAGAACGTTACCTGCCAACTGTGATGTTTGGTGGAGGAGGGATTTTGGTATTGGGCTGTTTTTCAGGGTTTGGACTAGGCCCCTTATCTCCAGTGAAGGGAAATCTTAATGCTTCAGCATATCAAGTCATTTTGGACAATGCTATGCCTCCAACTTTGTGACAATAGTTTGGAACACTGCACAAAGCAAGGACTACAAAGACATGGTTTGATGAATTCAGTGTGAAAGAACTTGACTGGCCTGCACAGAGTCCTGACCTCAACCGCATTGAACACCTTTGGGATGAACTGGAACAGAGATTGCGAGCCAGGCCTTCTCGTCTAACATCAGTGCCTAACCTCATAAATGTTCTACAGAATGAATGGGCACAAATTCCCAGAGAAGCACTCCAGGATCTTGTGGAAAGCCTTTCAAGAAGAGTGGAATCTGTTATCACTTCAAAAGGGGGACTAACTCTATACTAAAGTATATGTATTTGAATACAATGTCATTACAGTTACTGTTGGTGTAATGGTCAAGCGTCCGAATACTTTTGTCCATATAGTATACATCTATTTTCCTCTAACCAGCCCTGACATTAAATTAATAGTACCCACATTTAATAAATAAATCTATTTTCTTCCCTCCAAACAGTCCCAGTAATAAATTAAACAGCATTTACGTTTAATACATTCCCACAACCATCCCCGGAATTAAATAATTCATTCATATTTAATAAATAGCCCTCCGCCCCAAAGTCAGCCCCATATTCAACAGCACCAAAAACACTCCTGCATTAAATTAAATTAAAGGCCCCATCACCTCACCTTAAATTAATAAGCCCCACTATTAAATTATTACATTAAATAGCCCCACCATCACCCCACAAATAAGTTAATAGCACCTACCATTAAATAATTTGCTTGACCCACAGACAACCATTAAATTAATAGCCTACCTCTCACTCAAATTAGAATAGAGACCCCCCTGGCAATAAATGATTAGCATTTACATTTAATAAATATACCTATTTCCTGCAACCATTACTGCCATCAAATAATTCATATTCACATTTAATAAATAGACCTTATTTTCCCCCAAACAGCCCGGTATTCAATTAATAGCTCCCAAACCACCCCTGCATTAAAGTAAAGGTCCCATCATCTCATCTTAAATTGCTAGGCTCCACTATTACATTAAATAGCCCCACCAATAAATTAAGTTGCCCCACCATCATACCACAAGTAAAATAGCACCCATTAAATAATTAGCCCCCACCTACACTCCACCATTAAAATAAAATCCTACCTCACATCTTATATTAAGATCCCCCCTCCCTTCCCTCACACATTATATTAACATATCCCCCTCCCTTCCCTCACACATTATATTAACATATCCCCCCACTTTCCTTACACATTATATTAACATATCCCCCCCCCTTTCCTCACACTTACCTTGTTCCATCTATGCTCTTGCTGCTTTGCACACATGGGACGGCACCTGTCATGTGGTGCAAGTCCCATATGACACCTGGGGGTAAATGTATCAAGCTGAGAGTTTTCAGGCGGGTTTGAAAAACCAATCAGATTCTCGCTATCATTTAATTAGTACATTCTACAAAATGATAGCTAGAATCTGATTGGTTGCTATAGGCAACATCTCCACTTTTCAAACCGCTTGGAAAAATCTCAGCTTGATACATTTACCCCCTGGTCTCCTATGCCTATAGAAGGCAGCCACACAGGAGTAGGGTGGTGGCCATGCATAGAGGGGGAAAGGATCATGAGATCTGCAGCCAAATTATGGAAAATGGCTGGTCCCAGAAGAGAGGCCAGCCACCAAATACTATACTGTACCTGCATCAGCCCAAAGTGGTCATTGGCTGTCCCGCCCCTAAGCATATGCTTGGCCATGAGCTGAGCTACAAATCCTGCTGATCAAGTACTGCTTTTCCAATCATTTACCATCTTCTTTTAAGTATCTCACAGACAAATTGCTGTTATATGACGTTCTGTTGTTAGTGCTGCCAGAATATACAAATCCTTTAAATCTGGCTTGATCTATAAAAACAGCTATAACAATTCCCTGTCATAATGTATCTGTGACTGGATGGGCTTCTTCTGCCACCCTGTCTCACTGCTATGTAACGTCCTGTCGTGCTTGCCTCCCGGTGACCAGGGCCATCTTAACAACATTATGGGCCCCCGGGCAAAGCAGTGCACTGGGGCCCCTACATATATATATATATATATATATATATATATATATGTATATATATATATATGTATATGAATAGAGATACAGATATATAGATATATAGAGATAGAGATAGATGTACTTGCTCAGTGACCCTTGAGGGGTTTTTTGCAGGTTTTTTCTTTTGCAGGATTATTTATTCTAATTAAGAGCCCTGCCTATGGGGCCCCCTTGCCCGTGAGGGCCCCAGGACACCTGCCCATCTGGTGACAGCAGGCAAGAACACCGAGAGGGCACAAAAGTGATGAGGCATGAGTCTCGCGATAGTGAGATGGATAGCAGCGTACCAGAGGGGTGGAGCTATGGAACAATATAAAATCTATGACATTTCAGGAGCAGGTTTGCAGCAGAGTTGCGGGGGCTATAGCTTTGGGGAAGATTGGAGGAGTGCGCAGCATATACCAGGAGATCAATATACTGCAGGGTAATGAAGCGCTGAGGTCCTGATGAGCTGGAAGCCCTAGAGCAGGATCAGAGGAGATGCGCAACGATCTGCAGAATAGCGGCAGCAACTTGACTGCAGAGGTAATACAGGTATACACAGGAGAGCAATAAACAGGAGCCAGAGAAGGAGATGTTCTAACAGGAGACCTGAAGATTTGACAACCATAGAAAGGCAGGAGCTTTAAATAAACAGGCTGATAGGTACTTAGCCAATCAAGTGAATGTAGGGAGTTTTGAAAAGACCAGGTGTGCGCATGCTCATTTCAGAGCAGGCAGAATGAGAGGTTAGCTGGTGCGATGTGTGACAGGGGAGTGTCCTGCTGACAATCAGTAGAAGCACCGTACAGTCGCTCACTGTAAATGCGTTCCTGTCAAAGTTTTAATGGACAAAGATGCTGCCACCAAGTGACCAAACTACAGCCTCTAATTACACATATATCTGCTCTATAAACATTCACAAACATTACCCTTACTTCTCACAAAATCAGATGAACATTTATTGAATTGTAGCACGTTCATTTGGAGGAAAAAACGTCCCCGTATCCCGTTTATCAAACTACAACAGTCATCTTCTAATGGAGGCATCAACTTTCCCAATATAGTTCTGTATAGTTACGCTGCACATTTACAGTACTTGAGAGATTGGATATCACAAACTAGTGTATATACCAATTTGGCATTGGAAAAACAATTTATACTTTCTATGCATATAAAGTCCTTTCTTCACATTAATGACCAGGAAATATCGATAGAATTATTAGATAACCCACTGGTAACATAGTAACATAGTTGATGAGGTTGAAAAAAGACACCAGTCCATCAAGTTCAACCTATTTTGGATCTCCTGCGATCCCTCACTTATATTTGAAATTAATCCAGAGTAAGCAACCACCAATCTGTTTCAATTTTGAAAATCCCCCCAGACTCAATATTGCAGTCCTATTTTTACCCTATATCCACTACTATCCTTTATTTTAAATTAAAGGTCGTATCCCTGGATACACCTTTCCGCTAAAAATTTGTCTAACCCTTTCTTAAACATATCTATTGAACCTGCCATCACAACCTTCCCTGGCAATGAATTCCATATCTTGACTGCCCTTACTGTAAAGAACCCCTTCCTTTGCTGGTTGTGAAATTTCCTCTCCTCTAACCTTAGGGGATGACCACGTGTCCTGTGTATGGTCCTTGGGGTAAAAAGTTTCCATGAAAGCTCTTCGTATTGACCCCTAATGTATTTGTACATAGTAATCATATCTCCCCTTTGACGCCTCTTTTCTAAAGTAAACATGCCTAAACTGGCTCACCTTTCCTCATAACTTAATGACTCCATACCCTTTATCAATTTTGTCGCCCTTCTCTGAACCCTTTCTAGTTCCAAATTATCATTTTTATAGAGTGGTGCCCAGAACTGTACTGCATATTCAAGATGAGGTCTTACCAACGATTTATACAGTGGCAAAATTACACTGTCTTCCCTTGCATCTATGCCCCTTTTTATGCATGCCAATACTTTGTTTGCCCTTGCAGCTGCTGCTTGACATTGAGCACTATTGCTAAGTCTACTGTCTACGAGCACTCCCAAATCCTTTTCCATTATAGATTCTCCCAAATTAATTCCATTTAATTTATAGATTGCGTTCTTGTTTTTGATCCCTGAATGCATAACCTTACATTTATCTGTGTTAAACCTCATATTCCATTTAGCCGCCCAATCCTCCAGTTTATTTAAGTCCCTCTGTAGAGAAGCTACATCTTGCTCTGATTTTATTACCTTACAGAGTTTAGTGTCATCTGCAAAAATAGAAACTTTACTCTCTAAACCATCACCAAGGTCATTAATAAATATATTAAAAAGGAGTGGTCCCAGCACGGAACCTTGAGGTACTCCACTTAAGACCTTTGACCAATTAGAAAATGTTCCATTTATCACAACTCTCTGTTCCCTATTCTCTAACCAGTTTTCGATCCAAGTACAAATTTTGATTTCTAGACCCAGTTCCCTTATTTTGTAAACCAACCTCTTGTGTGGCACTGTATCAAAGGCCTTTGCAAAATCTAAGTAGACCACATCTACTGTCCTGCCCTGGTCTAAGTTCCCACTAACTTCCTCGTAGAAACTAATTAGATTAGTTTGACATGACCTATCCCTCACAAATCCATGTTGATTCCCACTAATAATTTTATTGCGTACCAAGTAATCCTGAATACTGTGCCTTAAAATACCTTCCAGTAGTTTTCCCACTATTGATGTCAGGCTTACAGGTCTATAATTCTCTGGTTGTGATCTCGTCCCCTTTTTAAACAACGGCACCACATCTGCTATTCGCCAATCCCTTGGTACTGAGCCTGATGAGATTGAATCTCTGAAAATTAAGAATAGCGGTCTAGCTATTTCCGAGTTTAACTCCATAAGGACCCTTGGGTGTATGCCATCTGGACCTGGAGCTTTATTTATCTTAATATTCTTCAGTCGCCTTTGGACTTCTTCCTCTGACAACCAAGTATTAATTAATGGCATGGTTTCATTTCCATTTTTATGTATTACTCATGCCATTTGTTCCTCTCTAGTAAATATTGAAGAAAAGAACGTGTTTAATATCTCTGCTTTTTCCTTAGTATCATTTATCAATTCACCCATCTCACTTCTTAGGGGTCCTATATTATCTTTTTTAATCCTTTTGCCATTTATATACTTAAAAAACTTTTTGGGGTTTGTCTTACTTTCTTTTGCAACGTGCCTTTCATTTTCTAATTTAGCCAATCTAATTTCCTTTTTGCATGTTTTATTACATTCCTTGTACCTATGGAAGGACTCCTCTGACCCTTCAGACTTAAACAATTTAAATGCACGCTTCTTCCTTTGCATTTCTTCCCTTACCTTTTTATTTAGCCACATTGGTTTAGACTTAATTCTTTTACATTTATTTCCCATAGGAATGAACTTATACGTGTATGTTTCCAACAACATTTTAAAGACAGCCCACATTTCTTCCGTATTTTTTCCTTCAAAGGCTTTGTCCCAGTCTATGCTCTTTATAGACTCCTTTAGCATATTAAAATTTGCCTTTTTAAAGTTTAAAGTCCTAGTTGATCCCTTATACTGTTGTTTCTGGAAACTAATTTCAAATGAGACCATATTATGATCACTGTTTCCCAAGTGCTCCTTTACTTGAATATTTGATATTACGTCTACATTGTTTGTTATTACTAGGTCCAGTATAGTCGGTTCCTAGTTGGTTCCTCAACTAATTGGGACATGTAATGGTCTTTTAGCGTGCTCAGAAACCTATTTCCTCTAGCTGTACCGCAGGTCTCAGTACTCCAATCAATGTCCGGATAATTAAAATCCCCCATAATTAAAATTTGACCTAGTTGTGTAGCCTTTTCAATTTGCTGTAGAAGTTGGGCTTCCTCAATCGTACTAATATCTGGCGGTTTATAGCATATCCCTATCAGAAACTTCTCTGAACTTTTTCCTCCGCTGGATATTTCCACCCACAATGCCTCTATATTATCACCAATATTCTCATATATAACTTCCTGAATACTTGGTTTTAATTCTGGCTTAATATAAAGACATACTCCTCCTCCCTTTTTATTTACCCTATCCCTCCTGAAGAGAGAATAGCCTTCCAAGTTGACTGCCCAGTCATGTGTTTCATCCCACCAGGTCTCAGTAATACCTATAATATCATACTGCTCATTCATTGCTACTAGTTCTAACTCCCCCATTTTACCTGTCAGGCTTCTTGCATTTGCAAGCATACACTTAAGTCTATTGCCTCCCTTAGGTATTTCTTTTTGCTTTAAAAAGGGCCGCTCCTTATCGGCTATGCTTCCCTTTCCCCCCTCTCCACCCCCTTTACTCTTGTTAAATTCCTCCTTACTACTCTCAATGTCTATCCCATAAATACTTGCTTGCCCCTCCCCCCCGGAGCCTAGTTTAAAAATCTCCTCCAACCTTCTAACCATCCTCTCCCCTAGCACTGCAGCCCCCTCCTCATTCAGGTGCAATCCATCACGACAATAAAGATGGCAACTGACCGAGAAATCAGCCCAGTGCTCTAAGAATCCAAAACCCTCCTTCCTACAC
Source organism: Mixophyes fleayi (assembly GCF_038048845.1). Classification (NCBI taxonomy): domain Eukaryota; kingdom Metazoa; phylum Chordata; class Amphibia; order Anura; family Limnodynastidae; genus Mixophyes; species Mixophyes fleayi. Next base: position 139,286,645 of record NC_134405.1, on the reverse strand, counting down.
CAATCTTTTAGCCATGCATTAACCTCCCTAATCTCCCGCTGCCTCCCTGGACTAGCGCGTGGCACAGGTAGTATTTCCGAAAATACTACCTTGGATATCCTTGCCTTAAGTTTGCGACCTATGTCCCTGAAATCATTCTTTAGCACACCCCTTCTTCCTCTAACTCGGTCATTGGTGCCAACATGCACCAAAACCGCTGGGTCATTCCCAGCCCCTCCCAACAATCTGTCCACCCGATCCGCAATATGCTGAGCCCGAGCACCCGGGAGACAACACACTGTTCGGCATGCACGGTCCCGGTAACAGATTGCCCTATCTACCTTCCTAATAATTGAATCCCCTACCACCACAATCTGCCTGGGTCCCTGAGTAACTTTGGTCCCCTCTGTGCTGGAGAGACCATTCCCCTGGTTGCTAGAGGAAGCAGTGTCATCCAACTCTACCAATTCTGAACTGCCTTCCACTGTATCTTCATCCAATTTGGCAAATCTGCTGGGATTGCCTAGCTCAGAACTGGCCTGCCTCTCCTCTGGTGATGTCGGTGAGAAAGATTTGGAACATTCTTCAACATAAATTTCATTTAAATCCTTACAAATCTATGCACCTTCCTTTTGTTGATTTTCAGGATGGCATGGCAGCTCGTCCCTTTAAGACATGGGAACAACAGGGTCTATACTCTGCGGGTCAATTGATGGATAAATCAACCAAGAAACCATTGCGTCATGCCCAAGCTAGTGAAAAATTTCCATTTCTAGGCTCTTGCGGGATGACATTTCTCCAAGCACAACATTATGTCAATAATTATGCCTTATTGTTTTTTTCTCAGACATAGATTGGGATAACCCATTAGACAATATACTACTCTCTAAATCCCCCAAACAAAAAGCTATTTCATTTCATTATAGACTCCTGAGAAACAACATAGACTATTCTACCATGTGCTAGGGCCTTGCTCAATGGTTATTGACATTCTCGCACTTAACTAATGAAATTTTGCTTAGAAACTTAAACATTTCGACCATATTGCTCCCAGCCTCTACATATGTAGAAATGTCCCTTAATATATTTCACAGGGGATATATATCTCCACATCGCAAATTGGCTATGGGTCTGTCAGATAATGATAAGTGTCCTAAATGTGGGATGGGATGGGCCGACTTGTTTAATTGTTTCTGGGGATGTCCAGATATTAGAGGATTCTGGATGCGCGTGTGGAGGTTCGCTACTACTGATCTGGTAAATGATCTCCCTTTCACACCAGACTGGGCTATATTGGGCATTCTCCCAACAAATACCCGTACATCCCGGGGTGGTAGACGTCTGCTGCTGATTATTTCGGCAGTGGCAATCAAATGCATCCTCCACATGTGGATCCAGAGCACATCCCCCCACACTGGACCTCTTTAAAGAAAAATTGTTCTTTGCCATGAAAATGGACTGGTTGGAAGCCTCCCTCCAAAAAAACAAAATACACAGGGAGATTTTTTGACACTTGGGAGAGCTTTGTTGGCACTTTGTCAGTCCCGCTGAGAGAACAAATACAAAAATGTTTTCAACACACGCTTTGGTACGAAATTAGAATATTCATGCAAGACCCACCTATCTTTCTGAACTAATGGAGTGCTTGTGTTGCCCCGGTCTCTCCAGGCTTTTGTATCTTATGTGTGATATCATATATTTATAGTTCACTTTAGAAACTCGGCTTTCCTCATACTATATCTTGTGGTTCGTGAATATTATGTATAAACATATCTTTGTTCTAATTTATTTACTGATGTGTACAGGTTTGACATTCTTCAATAAATTTGAAAAAAAAATAAAAGATTCACAAACCCTAAGATGGACACCATCCTTCTTAATTGGAAGACCCTGATTTGTTGTAATCAAAGGTTGATTAATAACCAACCTACCAAGTGGCCTAACTATGTGCTCTGTGGAACTATTACATTTCTTAAGTAGACTTGTCCTGATGGGGGCAGGAATATTGACTCACCAGGAGCAGGCCCGGCGCTCCCATTAGGCAAGGTTAGGCACTTGCCTAGGGCGCCGGGCTCTGGAGGGCGCCACAGAACTGGAAATTAATTTTAAAACTGTGCGGCGACCGCTGACCATACCTGTCACGGCCGCCGCACAGCATTCAGATGCATGGGGAGGGGGGGAAGAGGCTATTGCTCACCACCGCCGCCTCTCTGCTCCGTCTCCTCCCCTCCACTTACTAGTGTCAGTGAGTGGAGGGGAGGAGACGGAGCAGAGAGGCGGCGGTGGTGAGACAAGGTAAGAAAAGACAGGGTGAGGAGGGAGGAGGACGCCGATTTTTGCGCGGGGGGGGGGGGTGGGAGAGGGCGCCGATTTTGCCTAGGGCGCCATGGACCCTAGCACCGGCCCTGACCAGGAGACCCTGTGGGTGACTTTTGATCAGCACAGAGTTACCGCCAGCCATGCTGCCTTATTGTCCTCAAATCATCTCGAATGGTGATGAACAATTCCAGAGACTTCCCCTTACCCAAATCGTTACCCTCTAAGTGAATAACAAGCATGTCGGGGGGACCAACCTTGCCTATCTTGGAATACAACAAAGGAATGAGGGACGACCATCCCGAACGCCTCCTACCCAACCAGCTCACGGCCATGGGGTGGGAAAAGGTGGCCCAGTCATAAGCCAATTGGTGTCTGGATGCCTAGGACACATACAAACGGTATTTTACTTATATCCTGATCTTCTATTGTGCGTACCTAGAAACAAAAACAAGGCAATTCCACATCAAAGCTCAGCCATAGCTGGACAACAACAGCCACCTCCACCTGGGAGGGATAAGACACTAAATGGAGGGGGAAGAGGCGCGGTAACCCATATGAAGGTAAAAACCCATAAAATCCTGGAGGCATGTAGCTATTCAGGCGTTGATCTGGTGGGGGGAAATAGGAAAAATTTCTTCATGCCATCGCTAAAAGCAGGAAACAGCAAAGCCCTGGGTCACAGAAGGAGGGTAGGAAAAACCGGACATGCATCCATCATTTCCGCAGCCTTATGTAATTTTTGTAGGCATCAGACTTTCATCTAGCCAGGGATTTAATGGCTGGAATGAGAGATCCTGCCTCGGCTGCAGCAGCTGCCACCCCAGTACGAAAGAAATGGGTGCCGTAGATGGCCGAGTCTAGACCCATGTACTTCAAAGAATGCTTGAATAGCTGATAAAACTAAAATTTAAAGAGGGGGGGACCCATCAGCATGAACCAACCAGAGTTCACCCCAGGGGGTTTTAACCCTAGCAAATAGCATACACACAGCAACCGCGGCATTAGCCTCCTCAATCCTAAATGTCTGATTGCTATTGAGTTTCGGATCCAAGCTGATAAAGTCCAAGGACCCCCGAGAAGTCTATCACATTAAAATTTATTTAGGGGTGATTTATCCTTGCATATCCATGACATCCCTCCCAGTTCTGCCAACTACATAAGGTGACTGTACATATGGTCGGAGTCAGGGCTGGATTAAAGGAATGGAGGCCCCTGGGCTAAGGGGGCCTCCATTTCCCTATAAGCTACCCCACTCCCCTGTGAGACCCCCCCGTGAGCCGCCCGCCGCCCCCCACCTCAAGCGCTTACCTCTTTCTGTTGTCCTGCCACTGTAGTCTTTCCGCAGTGCACTGTAAGCTCCTTACTGAGATCTTGTGAGAGTGAGACTCACGAGATCTCCTCAATAAGGAGATTACTGAGAGCTGCGGAAAGCTTACAGTAACAGGCTCAGCAGCACTGATCGGGCCGGGAGCGCCCACGCCCCCACACCGATCAATAATGCCGCTGAGCACTGTCAAGGGCTCCCTGGATGCCCGAGGCCTTTGGGCTGTAGCCCAGTTAGACCTCGGGTTAATCCGGCCCTGGTCGGAGCGGCCTGTGAAGGGCCGTTGACCAAACGTTGTTTATCCAGATCCAGGTCGCTTATGGACATGTGAATCTGGATTAGCATGTGAGCCCTCCATTAACGTGTGTAGTGAGCAACCTGGACTTCTCATTGAGTGTAGACCATGATACACTTTAGTGTAGTTATCAGATTTCCATAACTAAATGCTGTATCAAGTCAATGGAAGACCCTTATAAAGCCGCAGTGGTAGCTCCTCCAAATCTATTAAAAGTATACCATAGTTCTAATCCAATAAACCCAATGGTCTTCTTAAAAATTGCATCAAAATGAATTAAAGTCAGGGGAGAAAATTCCACCCATAGTCAGACAGCAAGTATCGCCGCCCTAGATCTGTGTATGCGATAGTTGTAGTCCACTCCCAGCTTTAAAATTTATACAGTAGTAACAGTATCCTTTTCGTTAATTCTATCTGTATGCAGTCACGGGGAGATGCTACCACCAAGATAGAGTTGCGTCACAAAGGTAGAAAAGCAGACAAGGGTTACAATGCGTTGCTCACGCTAAATAGCCTAAATGCTGCCATGTAAATTTACCTGGAGGTAAAATACAAAGTAGTCCCTACACTAACATGAACCTACAGTAACTCAATGAATATAATGTCCTAGCGAAAATATTAAAATGTGTAAAGTGCAGTGGACAAATTTGGGCCTTGGAACGTTCCCATTGTATTTGTCTAGAATGTATGTCAAAATCTATCCTCAAGAAAGAAATGAGTGTAGGGTAAGCTCGGACCGTTCCCATTGTTACGGTATTTATCTAGAATGTATATCATAATATATCCTGGAAATGGAAATCAGTGAAAGGTAAGTAAAACTGGAAATCAGGGTGAGCTAAATAACTGAGATGAGCTCCTTGGCAATCAACGATTAAAGATCTATTTACGCTCTGCAATCCCGACTTGTTGAATAGCCATGAGTTCTAAGTTTAAGTAATGGACAAATTTGTATCACCTCAGATTAGGCCAACTGTGTAACGCGAATAGTATAACACCAGCAGCCAAGCTTTAGATTATGTCTACTGGCTGATAGATTGATTGATAATTCAGAGTCTGCTAAAGGTAAGACACAGAATATTCTTTGAACCATTGACTAGTGATTTCCCATATTCAGCAACTCCCTAGGTAGCCCTGGGAAACTAGTTATTCCTCCCATTTGTGCCACATGTCCATCCTGAAGCAAAGCTGTGTAATTCCACGAGTTATCCACAGTGAAGGATAAATATACTGAAAGGTATAATGAATGAGCTGTTTGAGATGGGAACAGAGAGTTGATCCAAACTTGTATCAACGAATCATCATGAACTTGTCAATCGCGCACAGGCGATAGGACTACCTGCCTCTCGCATTAACTATTACCTACAGCTTTCCTTACTGTAACAAATGATGTTAATTGTACCTAAAACCGTGTCTGGATATAGCGGTATAACCTAACTGTCATTTATAAAATATGTATAAGAAAATTGCATATTAGTTGGCCAGAAATTAAAGTAAATGTCTGCACGCAAGGATCAATTACAAAATCCATCTTTTTAGCACTGATTGTGTGGGGTTGCAAAGTGTTAGAGGTATGAAAAGCAGAAAACACATTTTGACTTGGAGAGGTGTGCCAAGCCCCCCAAACCCCCCCCCCCCCTGTGTGGGAAACATAGTCCCAATGCTAGTGAGTATGGCGACACCGCCCAGTCACAGCAATGCCAACCAGATTTCCACATCCGTAACCCAGCGGTACACTGGGCAACCGCCGAGCTCTACTATAATATGGTTGTCATATGGACTCTGGGCCTGATTCATTAAGGATCTTAAATGAAGAGGATCCTTATTACAGTTTCCTGGACAAAACCATGTTACATGTGGAAGGGGTGCAAATGTGTGTTCTGTTTTACACATAAGTTAAATACTGACTGTTTTTCCATGTAACACACACATATCAACTTTAAATTTCAGTGTACAAACAAGTTTTTGTGTGTTACATGAAAAAAACAGTTAGTGTTTAAACCTTGTGCAAAACAGAACACACATTTGCACCCCTTCCATTGTAACATGGTTTTGTCCAGGAGACTGAAATAAGGATCCTCTTCATTTAAGATCCTTAATGAATCAGGCCCTCTATATTTATTCCCCGTCTTAGATAAAAATTTTGCTTCTCATATGGAGATAATGAAGCATGTTTTAGCCTGACATGTAGCCAGCTTCTATATACACTGCTGCAACATATAAAAGGCCTGTTAGCCAAGTGGGGCATGACTTATAAGCTTCTAGCCTGATAACCATTGTCAGGGATGTAATAACCTCCATAACCCTGTCACCACTCTGTGCCTCAAACTATGCGGCTGAGCACTTATTTAACTTTGCTGTCCTCCATCCAAGATAGGTAAGAGTGTAATAGCCATATCAGACTATGCGGACCTTGGGCAGCGGTAGGAGAGCCATAGCTAGTATCATGAATGTCGTGTGCTGTATATAGAAATGCAGTGTGTGTGTCATACTCACCGGAAACAAGTCGTTAGTCCTGCGTCCATAGAGTCCCCTTGCTCCTGTATGTTGTGCCGGATTGGCGAAATTCATCCACTACCTCTCCACTCGATCCACTGCGAACCTCCGGCATGCAACCTGAAATTCTTCATCGCCACGTTGAATCTGTTGTACTGAAACGAGAAACAAGTTAATACCCAGCAATGTGTGCTCGTGTAATCTGCAGGAGCCCAATAGCAGAGGCTTGCAACCCTGAGAACTCCAGGGGGGGAGGGGGAGGGGGAGATGGATAAGGGGAAGTGCAGTGAGTAGGGGGCAGCGGGACTGGCAGAAGAAGGATGTTAGAAGGGGCGGATAGATGGAGGGGCTGGTGGGCTTATGATATGGGATTTTTGGGGTGGGGGGCTGAGGAGGGGGGGACGAGGATGCAGTGGACTGCATAAGATCTTGCTACAGTCAGGGGTGGCTGGGGATCAGCAGGGGGTAGGAGAGGACTGGCTGCAAGGGGGTGGGGGTTACTAGGGAAGGTGAGGTGCAGTTGCTAAACTGGGTCTGGGAGGGGTGGTTGGCTGCACCCCCCTTTAGATGGCCCTGGGTATCTAGGGTGAGGGGATAAGGGATCGGCAGGGGTGAGTTACTAGGGAAGGTGAGGTGCAGTTGCTAGAATGGGTCTGGGAGGGATGGTTGGCTGCACCCCTCTTTAGATGACCCTGGGTACCTAGAAGCAAATTCTGACCCAAACTCTCTTTCAAATTACCACCCCATCTCTCAGCTCCCATGCCCCTCCAATCTTTTCGAGAGAATAGCCTACACTCACCTCACACGCTTTTTTACAGCAAACAACCTACTAGATTCTTTTCAGTCAGGATTTCGCTCTCAACACTCCACAGAGACTGCGCAGACCAAGGTTGTCAGTGATTTGATCACAGCAAAAACTGAAGGCCACTACTCTCTTCTAATTCTCCTGGTCCTCTCTGCTGCATTTGACACTGCTGACCACTCTCTCTCCTCACATATCTCACACAAGACACTACAAAAACATTAATTCATGCACTCATCATCTCCCGCATCGACTATTGCAATTTCCTCCTTACTGGTCTTTCCAAAATCAGACTTGAACCCCTACAATCTATTTTGCATGCAGCGGCTAGATTGATTTTCCTTGCAAACCGTTCTTCCTCTGTTGAGCCACTCTGTCAGTCTCTACATTGGTTGTCTGTTTTTCAACGAATCCAATATAAAATTCTTCTACTAACATACAAAGCCATGAACAAAATTGCACCAACATACATTTCCTCAGTTGTCTCAAAACATCTCCCAACTCGACACCTCTGTTCTGCACAAGATCTGCGTCTCTCTTCCACTCTCATCACATCCTCCCATTCTCAGTTACAGAACTTTTCTTGGGCTGCACCCACTTTGTGGAATTCCCTCCCTCGCACAATAAGACTTTCCTCTAGGGCTAGATTTACTAAGCTGCGGCTTTGAAAAAGTGGGGATGTTGCCTATAGCAACCAATCAGATTCTAGCTTTCATTTATTTAGTACCTTCTACAAAATGACAGCTAGAATCTGATTGGTTGCTATAGGCAACATCCCCACTTTTTCAAACCCGCAGCTTAGTAAATCTAGCCCCTAGTCTTTAAACCTTTAAGCGTTCTCTGAAAACCCACCTCTTCAGACAAGTTTATGATATTCCTCAACCAGTATCTTAATCTCCCTAGGTTACCCTATTAATACCCTCTACACAGCTAACACAAGACAACAACCCTCTGACCAACATTGCTGTGTGACTGATCACACAGCCCACTGAATACTTTTTACCTTTGCATTCTAGCTGGTCCAATGTGCAATATGATGTAGCACGTGCCCTTGTATTTCAAACCATTGTCCCATAGATTGTAAGTTTGCAAGCAGGGCCCTCTTACCTCACTGTCTGTATTACCCAGTATTGTTTTATTAATGTTTTTTCCCAATTGTAAAGCGCTACGGAATTTGCTGGCGCTATATAAATAAATGTTGTTGTTGATGATGAGATGCAGTGGAACTTAACCCCGAATATGTAATCACATGACACTTGCACAAATACATTCGTTTAAGTGAATTCGGCTTATGGCCTCTTTTGTCCTTTTGCTATGATAAATTAATAGGTTTATTTGTGCCAACCTCTGTACTATGTTTATTTTGTGCGTATAGGATGTGCCCAGGGCCGGTGCTAGGGTCCACGGCACCCTAGGCATTTTTAAAAAAGCGGCGCGCCCCCCCCCCTGCAAACTTCGCCGCCCTCCTCCCTCCTCCTTTCCTTACCTTGTCTCACCACCACCGCCTCTCTGCTCCGTCTCCTCCCCTCCACTCACTGACACTAGTAAGTGGAGGGGCGGAGACGGAGCAGAGAGGCGGCGGTGGTGACAAAATAGCCTCTTCCCCCCCTCCCCGTGCATCTGAATGCTGTGCGGCGGCCGTGACAGGTATGGTCAGCGGTCGCCGCACAGTTTTAAAGTCTTTTAGTATTCTGTGGCGCCCTCCAGAGCCCGGCGCCCTAGGCAAGTGCCTAACCTTGCCTAATGGGAGCGCCGGGCCTGGATGTGCCAAGGCACCCCATTTGAATTAATGGTTAATATCACCTTCAAATTGGTGAAAAACCAAAATCTTTTACATGGTGCAAAAGCCACTGTCCCCTGCATAGCTTATCCATCCACCTAAAAATGTCTTTCTATATTGTTCATACTTAGCCTTGGAGAGCATTTGTGAGTAGATCAATATGTATATGAATCCACTGATCATCCACAGCAAACATTTGCTCCTTCACAAAATATATATTCTCAGACACGTGCAGTGCCCAATGCAAATAGTGCAAAAAACTGTGTTCAAAATGTGTTCATGCTGCACACTCTGACTTTGAATACTCCAAACCAGACAGTAGATTTAAATTAAAACTATGCTACTTATAGCCTTGCTTTATGTAACTGGGTATTTGGCCCAGTATTTTCTCCATTAATTAATTAAGTGGTGTAATGGGGCCAGGACAATGGTGTCAGTATGCAACCTGAGTGAATCACTAAAATAAGATGAAACACATTTTGTAGCACTTACCCTGGTCCTTGGGCTTTGTGATTTGACAATACCATAGTAATTTTTCTATTGTATTGTGGGACATTCTGCTCTCATATGTTACTGGTATAGTAGCCTGGCACTTTTTTTAAAAAACAACACCATATACCCATACATTGTGATTCATTCATATATTTCATCACATTTATTCTACATTTTTGCTTAATGAGGCGGCACAGTGGCACAGTGCTTAGCATCACAATACTGGGGCCATGAGTTCAATTCCGACCAGGTTGCTATCTGTGTGGAGTTTGTATGCTCTCCTCATGTTTGTGTGGGCTTCCTCCTCCCACAGTCCAAAAAACATATTGGTAAGTTAATGGACTTCTGACAAAACCGACCCTATTCTGTGTGTGTGGTAGAGAATTCAGATTGTGAGTTCTAGTGGGGCAGGAACTGAAGTAAATGACTACATATCTTCTGTACAGTGCTGCATAATATAGAAATAAAACAATAATGTATTTAGCTGTAAGTGGCTGCTCATGGGGATAAAATATATATATTTTAAACTTTTTTCATTTTCTTACATAGCCAATTTATAGATTCATACTTATATGGGGCACAATAACAATCTTTGCACTACTGATGCTGCAGTAACCACTTTCTAGAAACAGTTAAGCTGTTGCACAGCCCTCCCATTCCAGTTTATATCCCCGCCCAATATTCAGAAACTTGTACCTGTCCAGTCTCCTATTAGACACACTACACAAGACCCGGCAGAAGGACAAGCTTCAGACATTGACAGGTTGGGACTGAAAACTTGAACATATAAAACTTTTTCATATGGAAGAGAAGAGTTTTACATTTTGACAGAGCTGCAGAAGCATCTACTGCTTATTAGAACACCTATAACTGGTTAGAAATTGAAACCTTGAACTATAGGTAATTCATTGATGTTAAAGTCATAGTTTTCTGAATGTGTTGTAAGGTGCACCTTGGGTTGAAATGAAGGAGGTCTACTTTAGCTGACTATTTATAGAGATACTACTCAGTGGGTAAACTGGTTCTTGTAATCATCATATTTTAATTTGTGAGAAAAGAATACGTTATTTAAATGAATTTATTACAAATTGACAAGAGGGAATGTACAACTAGTATATGCTTTAGGGAAATAAAACCAACCTCAGCAGATTAGAGAAATGGAACGTATTATTTTGATTTAATATGAGATAGAAACTACCCCACTTTGCAAGTCACGAGTGAGATCTAATTGTGAGTAATTTGAGCTTTTGGGACTCCAGGGACTGAATGCACCACAACTGTACCGAGCTCCTGCTTCTGATTTCTTTATCATACTTAGACTACAGGTTTTTAAATTGTCACATTGTTCATCCTGCACAAAGCAGTTACCCTTGTTCAGGGCAAGAGGGTAAAAGAGGAAAGTGGCTGGGACCATGTGCCTATGAATAGTATTACAATAGATACTGAATTTGTATTTTCTGTTTAGAAATGGTATAAGTACATTATTCATGTGTATGGACAGGAATAGTCTTGGGTGAAACAGAAATAGTCTTGGGTGAAATAAGAGTTTTACACATTTGTGTTTGCAGTTTAATTTTACATCTTGCACTTTCTTATACACAGGATACTGGCTGGCTTCTGACAGTGCTGTATTTTACCGGTGGTGTATATTGGCTTCAAGCAACAGCTCTCGCCATGAGTTCATGGATGGCCGTGTCTCTGAGCTGTATCAGCCTCTTGTGTGTGCAGCAGCTGACAGGCTTTTTGGCTCTGCCTTCTCCCCATCTGCCGCAACTGCCCACTCCCAGGTAATTACAAATGTATGATATAATATTTCACACGCAGACATATAATATAATAATTAGAATACAACACACCCACCTTACTTCTTCACATTCCAGTATATACCATACCAATGTGATTTAATGATGCTTTTACATATAGGCACATGATATTCTTTTGTTGTATGGTTTATGTCATTGCAGTAACATGAATTCATAATTAAATGACAGTTGTAAGAAAAACCTAGAAGGTAAATGCAGATTAAGAATAATTTTGGTTGTTTTTTTTATATACTCATGACCATTACTTTTTTTACTGACACTTTATCAAAAAGTGAAAAAAAACAGCATCAAGATCATTGAGGGGCATATAAGGATTGAAAATAATAATTTATAACAGTATTCAGACTCAAATCTATTAATGTGATGCCTGCTGTATAATTTAAGCACTGTTCACATATAAGTATTGGAAGCATGTTTGGCTGCAGTGTGCTAACTGCACTCAAACTACACTTAAACAAAGGGAAACATGGAACAGACACAGGAAACACTGTTACCCATGGCAAACTCGTCTGCCTGTACACATTATATTATGTGCTAAACATTGGTGCGCTGAAAAGAGAGCCAGATTTTTTTTCAGAGCATTGTAGTTTAGCAGATGGAGTTGAAGAATTTGCCATAAGGAATGATGTTCCCTGTAGCTGCTCTCTTTGCTTTAAGTGTGGTTTCACAGCTGTTAATATGTCATTGTCACATGTACTTATTTGTTCACATTTGCATTTGCATCAGTAAGGTGTTTTTACACATCTATATTTTTTGTTACGGTCAGAAAGTTGACATTTTTATGGTCTGTAAATTTAGTGATATTTGCCAATCATGCCACCAGCTCCACATCTGAAATTTAAGGCTTTGGACTGGCACACTGACAATGAACTCCTAGATCTTTCACACTAATATTAGTAGGAATTGGCATAGTTCACACCCTCAGTGTATTTGGTGAGTATGTCATAAAATAAACATCTATTAAATGCTACTATATTACTAATATTTTGCAGATGAACAGTATATAATGTGCTACACAGCATACAAAGTAATAAGATTTTATATGTATTAACTTTATTGTTTACTGGTAGGAAAATGTACCAGTAGTTAGTGCAGAGATTTACTTAGATTTTGTCATTGTATTCTACACTGAATGGCGCTCTTAAAGTTTGTTTTTTTTAATTAATATTCTTTTCATTACTTCTCTCCATATCCACAACTTTGTTTTTACAAAATGCTCCCGTGTTTGCACTCACCCATAGCACCTGTTGGCAGGTAACGTTTAACATGTACATTATCCATGTTGCATTACCGCCCCTCCTATACTGTATTGTCAGAGCTGTTAGTTGTCAGAATCTGATGCAACATTGATGCAATGTTAAATCTTCTCTTTTAAATGAATTCAAAAAGATCACATGACGCACTGACAGAGCATCGTCACCTCACATTTTCCTACACACTCTGTAATATGATAACAGAAGGAAAAAAAGGGAGGGTATAAATTCCATTCACAAAGTTGTTGAATGGGATCCACAAGCATGTGATTAAATATTATAGACTGACATAGACTCATTCAGCGTATCAGTCTCACACAAGGACATTGCTTCTATCTTATGTACTTGAAAGAAGCATAAGAGTGCCTGTAATTTAGTGTGCCCACTAATCACAGACGAAAGAGAACATTTTAAAGTTTAAAGTGCAACCCCATACATGAGTAAAGGTAGAAATGCATTGAACACTCTTATTCTAATTTTTCATTTCTGCTTTGTTAAACATAGTAAGCCTGATTCATTAAGGAATGTATTTGCCGATACATGCCTTATTAGGCTTAAAATTGTGTTGCGCATGCCCAGAAAAGGACTATACGTCAGTGAACGCAAGTACATCCAATTAATCTTCGAACGCTAAGGACAGCCTACGATTTCATGGGCAGAACGGGGGAGGGAAGTGATATATGCACGTAGTGAATGTACAGTAAGGGCATGCCAAAGCTGAGCGCACGTGTATCAAGCTCTGGGCATCTCTCGGGTACATGATTTTCAGTTGCACCATCTACAGGTCTGGTGTAAGTGCCGAGTGATGCTGACGACAGATGTGTATGTATGCCACAACATGTGTATACAATTAGGAGCAACTGTAAAAAGTAAATTTTATATACAGCACGCATTGAGAACATCTTCATAAATGTATTTTTTGAAAAAAAAATAATTTATTTTTTATTTTTCACTTTTTCTTAATGATTATATTATCAACAGGTGACAATAATTGAATACTTTTTTTTTCTTCTATGCATTTAGCTGAGACTTTATATTGCACATATGTATGGTACCTATCATGCAGTATGTTGTGTCTGACTCAATACAGCTGTATATGCAGAGCGTACCTACACCCATATTCAGCAAGAGACGTTTCTTCAGATCTGCTTGTCGTTTTTTTTAAAAAAAATGCAGATAACGTTGGTTTAGCGTGCCTTGATGAATCAGGACCATTGTGAGATGTAGATGTAATATTACTTGTCCACAGGTCTGTACCCAGACTGAGGCAGCAATTGAAATGGCACTCTTGTTATCCTATATATAATCAACCAAGAACATATGTGTATCAGTTGTTTGCCCAAAATACAAATACTGCGATTTTCAGCATTATCAGATCTATCAAAGAGGTAAATAATATATACTAATTTATAAAAGTGCTTTAGAAGGTTGCCATTTCTAAAATTATTCCCCTTCAATCTGCTGCCTGATGCAGTCTCATTATATACACATAGTTTCCATCCAATGGCCTAAATACTGTTGATATGCATAAATAAAACTCAACTACCAAAGCATTTCAGTTACTCACATTGAATTTGATGTGACATTGCTGAACATGACCCTGTACATTTTATAAAGTGTACATAGCATTTTTTGCATAGGAGACCATAAGCCGGTACCCTCATAAGCAGCCTTTTAATATCACAACTGTCAACAGAGTGATGGGACCAGCAGATAGCAAGTATAAACACATCAGTTATTTCTGCTATATGATTTTACTTATTCATTCACATCCATTGATACATAGTGTTCAGTAGTTGGTTTCTTGCTCTTTAATCAAACATTGAGATAGGAATACAAAGAAGGATTTTTGTGAAGTGAAATTAATAAGAATCACGCCTTACAGGGCCTTGTCAACAAATACAATACAATCTTGCTTCCCTAAAAATTCATTTGTTTAGTTAAAATATGCTGAATTCAAAACAATATCTACATCTATCTAACACAGTTATAACAGTGAGGATTGCTAAAAAGTCTGTTCATGTGATTACATTGAAGCTGTGCTCAAAAAGGTGTTTCAACTTTTCCATAAAACCAGTCGTGCACCCAGTGTCGGGCCGGGGCATGAAGGGCCCAATGAGGGCAATGCAAAGTAGTAGTAAACAGTAGTAGTATAATTAGTGTGTGCACCACACCTCTGCAGGAACGTGGTCAGCTGTAACGGATGTGGCCAACAACCAGAGACATATGGCCGCCCACTATAGGAAGTGCGGTCAGCCTAGGGCATGGCTAGTACCATCATGTGCTACATAAAAAAAAGTCTGAATACATTATGTATTATGTATCAGCCACTATAACACTGTATTGTCACTAGAATGATGTATTGTATAGGCTAGAATATGCTCTGCATTTAATACTGGTAAGCTGGGGCTTGGTATTTCATTATAGCTCTAAATATGACATTTTCATGTATTTTGTTGGCTGTGTAAAACTACACCCACGTGCTTTTTATCAAGTCCTGGGCACAATGTTTGCGTGGGCACTCCGTGTACGTGAGCACTGGTGGGTATAACATATATCTATCAGCATATTGTGCATGTACTGTGTGGTATAGTAAGCATGTAATCACTGCTGCACACAGTCAGCATCCACAATGATAAAAGGGACATTTTAGGGGATATATAAAAAGTAGACATCCACTGCGCACAACTGTTTTAAAACTTATAGATGGGACCTCACAGTAAACTCCTCTGAAGGGCTCAACGTATCCCAGTCCGCAACATAATTGCTGGTAAGGCCTCCCTAATTCTTTAATAAAAATTTTAAAACCATCACAGGAACCTGTCCTCTCTTATTCTGTTAATTTAGCTCCATCACATGTATAATTAGACGGTAACGCGGTGAATTGCCGCACAGCACTGCACAGATGTCATCCGTAGGTATATGGTAATACTGTAAATAGTCACACAGCACTGCACAGATGTCATGTGTATCTATAGGTATTTAAGATAACATTGTAAATAGTGGCAGTAAACAAACACTGCTCATGTTTTTGTTCCTCTACAACCGGATATACTGATGCGGTCCTCTCGAGAGGAATAATATTCTCCAGGTGGTGTGAAACTACAAGTACCAGCATTATAATTCCACAATAGTGGTTGCCCAGGTCTGGCTTGCTTAGAATATACACGTACAAGCTCGTTCTTGTAGTTACAGCACGCTAGGAGTTGTAGTTCTGCAGAAGCTGAATCTGTGAAGCCACAGTCTGCATATCTTAGACAAAGGAATACATTGCTGCTGAAATGAGGGACACAGAGAAGACACAATGGGCTATATTTACTAAACTATGGGTTTGAAAAAGTGGAGATGTTGCCTATAGCAACCAGTCAGATTCTAATTATCATTTATTTAGTACATTCTACAAAATTACAGCTTGAATGTGATTGGTTGCTATAGGCAACATCTATACTTTTTCAAATCTCCAGTTTAGTAAATATACCCCATGTATCAGTTGTACAGAAAGGTTTCCTCACCCCCACAGTCCATGGTGCGCACAATCAGCCTCATGGCTCTCTATAACGCACAAGCCAATACCTCTCCTCTGACCAGCTTGAGCCTATCCACTGTGATATTTTTTCTGCTTTTCGATTTACACTTTTTCCAATTGCAATAATGTGGACCAACCAAACTAATTGGTGCTAAAAGCAACGTTATGATAAATGTTTAATTCAGCCCAGTTTATTGCAACTGGAAAATAAATTGGGAAAGTAAAGGCAGATTATTACTGAATACCAATTAATACCAATTATTTAGTTTAGCCCAGGTTAAAATTCTAAAATAAGTGGAAAATGTGGGGTCTGAATATTGTTTCTATAAAATAGTTCAGGTTGACAAATACAACAATTCATTCAGCAAGTCTGAAAATAGAGTGGGGTATGTATAGAAAGTGGTTTCGGATAAATCAAGTAGTAAAGTAGAATTGAAATATTTGCATACACAATGGGAATAGCATATGTACAGTTTGTAGTACAGGCCCAGCTGCTATTCCATTATATTTTTTTTAGGTTTAGAAAAAAACCTTTCTCATGTTGTTTCTTCCAATAGTGTAGGAAATAAGTAGATTACATTTTTTATTTTTTAATGCAGCCGTGTCACTTACTTCCATTGCACTCCCAAAAAACCCATAAAGAAAATGAAACACCTGTCTCGATGCAGCGTTGTAGTTAGAAAACCAGCCTACAATCACTGGATATCTCACTATTGTGTCCATCAGTGCCACAGCTGACCCAGTACACTGATCTTTTAAGCTACATCTGCTTGTTACATACCAGCATTTTCACCACCTTTTATCATCTGCCTCTCGCAGGATATGGTCTCTGTATTTAGGCAATTATGTTGCACATTAGCTAATGGTTCTTCAAATTCTCTGCTGTGTACAAGTCTTTTTTGGAACCTAATCACTTACTGTTTCCACCTGTGTTCCCCATGTGGACAATCAAGGAACTTCCCTCGTTATTTAAACCCCTAAGCTCACACTACCCTTACGTTCGCAGTAATTTGTTTTGCTGTTCAAAAGTACAGTTGTTCCTTATTGTTTCCTGGATATTGACCTTCCTTTATATCCACCTGATCTTGGCATATTCTCGACTATACCTCACTGCTGCCTGTCATGAGATTTGGATCTTTGCTTGTTTGCTAGTCAGCAGCTAGTGCAGAGTCCAAGTCATTCTATGGTAAAAACCAGGAGGGCCACTACCAGAAACACAGAGGTTCCTTTTCTTCATGCAGGTCCCTATATAGTCCTTCTGGCAAATTGTCAATATTGATAGACTGCCAAACCAGAAAACCTATTGATAGGATGGTGTTTATGTAGGAGCTGAAGCCTATGCATGAAGTTGTCTGTGTGGCCCAGTTAGCAGTAATAAGATTGTGGCTATTATCTTCCACCTATGTTCTCTGGTGGCCAGAACCACCGACAGCCACTTCTTGGGGGCCCCCTATATGCAAAAGCCGGTGTTGCACACATAGCTTAGGGGTGTGTGAAAGTGTGTGTCTCTTCTCCAGTAGGCCGCAGATAAATCTTTGGCAAAGCCAGTGCTGTGCTCACATAGTAGGAAGCTATTGGTCCACACAGTCACTCCGCCCTTCTTCAGATGATGCGTGAATGGAATGGTGGGGTCTGGGCAGGGCCACTTATATTTGGTGTCAAAAAGAGCATGACATATTGTGATGGAATAATGAGGCTTTTACAGAATGGGGCATGGTTGTGGATGAAGGGTGTGTTTGGACAGATCAGGGATGTGGAATGAGATGATTAATTTGTCCTGATTGATCCCTTTCAAATGTGTGTTGCAGATTTCTTTTTACAATTTAGTAAAATGTGTTAAACTTTGGAGATTTATCATTATGTACATAGTACAATATAGTGCAGGAAAGCTTTGAGCTTTGCTAATAAATGCATTTCTAATACTGTGAAAGTGAAGAATAAACTTTGTCAATGCCTTTTATTGCTGTTGTTTCCTATTGATAAATAAAGCCCTTGGTCCTGCCTGTCCCTGGCAGCTATAACTGTGTGGTATATTTACAAAAATACTTAGTGCTGTTTGTTTCTTTTGTTCAATTCTACCAATTTTTTTAGCAGCATGGAATTTCTATTATATACATTTTGTATTATTAACATCAGAATAAAGGGCATAACAAGTGCAAAATACACAGTAGCACAATTGTTTGTTTACCATACCACATGTAAGGGTAACTTACATGTGGGAAACTGCATATAGGGAAACTGCTTGTAATGATTGCCGTGAAAATTATTGTTTGCAGTTATGTTTAATAGATGTGCATATTTTTATGATATTATTGTACTTTATAACTCATTTGTGAAATCCAGTAATATACCATTTTTCGCTAGCAACAAAATTTAAAGGCACACTTACCTCATTTCTTATAAAGTCTTGCTGTACATTCTGTTATAGTGTCTGCTACAAACTTCAGTTAAACAGTCAATTTGAAGCACCAGTATTGTTCTTGTTTTGTTTTCAGGCCTTTTCCTAGATGTATGTTAAAATCCTTATCCCCCCATCTGCACCACTCCCCTTATATACTGCAGATAGTGGTACTTTAATTTATTAGACCATTTATTACTCTCTGCTCTGTATAAACAGTCGCTGCCTCACACAGGAATGTACAAGACGCTAGCCTAATATTCCCTTCTATTTTAGATTGCTTTGTTTTTTTAATACAGTGAAAAGGTATAATTTACCTCATACTTTCCAACTCTCCCGGAATGTCCGGGAGATTCCCGAATTCCGTAGGTCTCCTGGACTCCCGGGAGACCTGGCAATTCTCCCTTCTAATGAAGGGGGCAGATTTTGAACCTCCATGATGCGATTCTCCAGGAATTGCATCATTTTGGCCTGCCCCATCCCCATGGTAAAATGATGCGTTTGCGTCACTACATCACAGGGCCACAATGACACAATTTGCAGAATCCCGACCCCTTAGATCCATCTCCCCCCGAGACTCCCAGAGGTCAATGTGGAAAGGTTGGAAACTATGATTTACTTCCAGTTTGCTACATCCTCCTTACCTTATTTACTTGTTTACTTGGATAGATAGTGAAGTGTAGACATTGATTTTCACATCTTATTGCACTCTGGGGCGGTCCCAGCAGTAAAAGATGTTGAAGGAAAAGGTTACTAAAGTCCAGGGATCCTGTTTATCAATGCGAGAATTAAACTTGTTGGAGATCCAGGAATATGCAAAACACTATGCTCACTAGATAAATCATTTCCCAAGATAGGAACTACAGTAACACATTTCACAGGCTCCAATTCCAGAGCCATTGATTAATTAAATTTTTTAAATTTTAGTCCCCATTTTAGTATATTTCATAGAATTGTTGACCCAATGTTACCCTAGACATAAATATTACTTCAAATTTATATTTAATTTCAAAATCATAAACTTCCAGAAAGAGACACACACAGGTCCAAAAGCTGAGAGCCAAGCTCCAGAGCGCTGATCCTTTCTGAATTCAGCTCCAGCATGCCAGGGTTTGTTTCAGATCTCGGAGCACCGACCATCCCTACTTAAAAGCATTCAATAATTAAATCTCAATAATAATTATATTTAAGGCTATTAAACTTAACCACAGTGTGACATATTAGTTGTTGCACAAAAATTGTATCAACAACAGAAAAGTAATCCTTGATAATGTAACAAAAGATAAAACTCACAAACAAAGCAGATGGGTATGAACAACTCTTAAAGTATTAATTCTCAAATACATAAAATGTGTATATTAACAGTAACAACAATAGGAATAAATACCAAGCCATACAGACACATAAAAAATGAATTTAGTTATTTGCTGCAAGCACCCAATTCTTGGTTAATACTCTCGTACATTTCTCATTTAGCTGAGTAGTATCAGTTGAGAGAATCTTACAATTGTGGGTAGAAATTATTTTTATTAAAACAAACTAATTTTTGAGTGTCTTTATATGTACTAAAATAGCCTTTTTATTATACAATATTGGAGTCCATACATTTTAATTGGTTTTGTGCATAGTTGTTAGATAATTTACCTTGGGATAGTATCCCTCCAACTTTTTGAAATAATTGTTGGTGGTACAGTAGAGGAATTTAGCTCACTTGTCAGTAATACAGACATATATGTACACAGACACACAGAATATGCACTTTCCAGTGCACAGACATGAATCACTAGCCTAGCATATAGTGTACGTGTGAAACTGCAGGCACTCTCTTTTCTTTGTCCCCTCCTCCACATCCCTTCATTCTCCTCTCTCCCTGCCTCATTCATCTCCTTGTCATCTTTCCCACTATTTTTCTTTGATTTTTCCTCTCACTCTCATATAGCTTGAATTTTCCAGTTATCTGGCTTTTAATTCCAGTTTCATCATAAGGCTTACAATGTTTCAGGGCTACTTTGTACTTTATATCAGAGAATCCTGCCCACATTTCAGGCTCAGATGAATCTGATATAGCTCTCTCATTTCAATAGTTTCATCTGTAGGCTTAAACACATGCTGGAATATCAATCAACCTGATATCACAGCACGTGTGACCCCATAATGACCACTATACTTAATAATTATCCTACCAAAATCGATTAGACTTCTATGAGACATGTTGGAAAATGAAAGTAATCAACCTGTATATGAGGTCAAATTGTAATGGCGTGTATCATTGGCTGACCATATTTTCCAGCCAGCCCAATTAAAATCCAATCATTCTCAATGTTATTTTGATAAGGCAGAATGTGCAACACTGAGTGAAATTGGTTGAAATGAGGATACAATGAGAGTATACATAATCAGACAGAAGTGCCCAGATGGTTGATGGAGCAGACATTGTGGTGGGTATGACTTTGTTATGGTGTGAAGAGGGTCACATCATAATTTTGCTATTGGGTCTAGACATTTCTAGTAATGCCCCTGACAGTAGTTCTCATTTATAAACTGCAAGAAGTATGGACTTGCACTTATTTAACTAACTCTACTTGTTCATCTGTTGCGTCTTAAGGTCCTATCTGTGGAACTGTACCCAGAGTCCGTGTCTGCCTTTGTGGATCCACACATTGGAAACAGTAAAACGTCATATCAAAGTCCAGCCTACTAATACATTAGGACCACCCCCTTTTATTCATTTATACTTTGCTGTTTTTTCTCCTCACCTACTGCTTGGTTTAGCTTCATTTATATCTTATTTTAAACATGAGTGTGTGGGGAAGTCAGGACTGTCTCTAACATGTAACATTACTGTATTTAAAGTATTTCATTACATTAAAGTGTGCCTAAAATAGGCTTTCCTGCAGAAGTACAGCTGAAAGGTGCAAACGCCACCCATTAACAGTATTTGATGAGACCCTTGGCACCTCCAGAGGTTGTGGTAAAAGTCATTTTATGGGGAGTAAAAGGCTGTTCACTCTCCTGCAAAGCATAACAGTCCCCTGTAAACACACTCACTCCCTACTTTATCTAACTTATATAATCTAATCTTACAGTAGGAAATCTTGCTTTTGCATGACGGAGCAAAAGTAGGCATACTAGCACATACTCCACAAAGAATGCCCACAGACAGTTTTGGGCAGATCGGTTGGAAACAGTTAAACATTTGACATTAACTACATTATAGCACTGAGCATTACATGTCATAGCAGTTAAATAAACATATATATTGGGCTCTTATTTAGTATAAAAAAAAATTGTATACACAGAAGTGCTCTTGAAACAGACACAGACATAGGGCTAGATTTACTAAGCTGCGGGTTTGAAAAAGTGGGGATGTTGCCTATAGCAACCAATCAGATTCTAGCTTTCATTTATTTAGTACTTTCTACAAAATGACAGCTAGAATCTGATTGGTTGCTATAGGCAACATCCCCACTTTTTCAAACTCGCAGCTTAGTAAATCTAGCCCATAGTCTTTTGTATATATTACATCTCAGCCAGGTTTTCTTTGCATGCACAAAATATGCTGTGAGAAGTCACGTTTAAAACCACACTCATCACATATATCAAACAGTGATAAACTCTTACTTGTTGCAATTCATTTATTCTCATACAATTGTGGTAAGGCCAGATAGGCATGGCTCCAGAGTGTCAGAATTGTACAGTCAGCAGAATAACTCCTATTTCATTATCTTATTACTTTTTCTTGTCAGCCAGCATAAAAATAAAAATATCAATGATGATTTTAATTGCTAGTTAGAATAGATGTATTTATTTTATAAACAGAATATATGGGACGTGATATATGGGGAGCAAGCAGGGGCAGGCTGGGCTAGGGGACGGAGGGCATCAGAAACTTGGGCCAGTCCCATAGTGGGCTACCTTGGGCTGGGTCTCTGGGCCATCTGCATTTTTTCCTTTCAAATGATCCTAATAGTTGCTGAGTCAAGCTTTGTCCCTCCACGCTAAAATTTGCCAGTCCCCCTTCCCCCTGGGATCAAGGCATACTGACTGTTGGCTGGGCAGCACAGCAAATAAAGGGGCGGAATTTTGAAATAAGGGGCTGATCATTATTGATAACTCCTTTGTCAAAATCTCTGACCATTCTTCTCAGTTGTCAGTTTTTCATTTCTATTATATTTTGTTGCTTGAACTGTACTAAGCTGTATATTGTACTCCATGCAACCAATCATTATTTAATAAAGGCACCTGAGTTAAAGGCTGTATTAGAAGGATAAATATGAAGAGTTAAGTTGCACAATCTGTGCATGTAAGTGAACTGTCCTGGACAAAACATCTGTGATTTGTTGGTTCTGACACTAAACATAGAGATGCTGGAAGAATTCCTGTGTTAGTTTGAAATGTATACCACACAACACTGCATTAATCCATTTCCACATTTGTCTTTATTTAGATCTTTCATCACTCAGACTTTCCCCTTGCCCGGCTAGTTCTATGGCTGAGCACTCAAAAGCCCTGCCAGGGAAGCATAGACAGAAATCCTCCTCCTCTGTGGATGTATAGCCATGTGTCCTCATTAAGGCTTCTGAGTAAAGCCCTGCAGAGGCAGCGTAGCAGGAGTTGGGTGAACCTTAGTAGCAGGGAGGGGGGAGAGGGGAGTTAAACTATAACTCATGGCACATTTTTCTGAAGATATGCTACACATATTTAATTAATATTTAGTCTCTGCCCAGTTCAAAAAAATAGTACTGATTATGTGACTTCTACCATGAATGAAACTACATTAGGGGGATCAGAAGAACTTTCTAACCAGCCAGTCGTTTCTTCTAATGATTTCAGCTTAGAAGGAAATTTGGTATTGAGTTACAATATCACAATCGTCTGAATAATGAAAAATCTTACTTATTCTATAACCACTAACATTCTAGGATAACGTTTAAGCCAATACTAAAGTTTCTCTGCTTAATTTTTTACTTTTTATGGCACTATAATCCACGTAATTCTTTTTGTTGAGTAAATCAGAGCTGCTTGTACCTCCAGGATAGAGAGTAGCAGCTTGCTAAGTTACAAGCCTGTGTGTGTATGGTATGAGAGTACGTATTGGATCAAATCCCTGTGGTGGAAGATTTGGCTGTAAGAGTGTGAACGTGTATATTTGCACTCTCTCTCGTGTCCTGAAGACTGTAACACATCTCAGACAGTGAGAAAATGAGACATCCAGTCTACACACAAATACGAAGTCTGTCTGTGCTCACACTACTTGCCTTGTCCATTTCTACTCTGTAAGTCCCTGTTCACAAACATGTTTGTGTGTTGATCTAAGCTGACATATACACCTTGTGCTCCTCTGATTACACACATTTGTCTCTACATAAAAGTACTGCCGGTCACTGAACTTATTCACAACCCTTCCTAACTCATGTACACGAACATCCTGCTGTTGTGTTACTGTCTACAATTAAAATATTTTATTAATGTTCCCAAATTTCAAATCCATTAGTCGTAATATCCTAAAAAAGCATCAACAAGGAGATGCCATGCAGAGGCGCAGCTTTCTGTGGTGCAAATTAGAGCGCACTGCCACCCAGTATGATTTTTTACTGTGAAGATTGCTGTTGGGCCACCACAGAAAGGTGTAGGTGATCAGTCACTTCAAAGTGCTGCCTACAAACACATTTGCAGCACCTCCTTATAGCAGATGTGTCACCTACCCACAAGTGCACATTAAACAGATAATTGTACAGACAACATAATTATGTTTATGTTTACATTCAGTGTTACAGCTGTATAGTATTCTCTATATTCACCTTTTTACATGTCTGCATGAAGTTAGCTATAGATATTCCAGAGTATTAATGAGAGTGGAAACCCCATGTACTGACAGGAGCATGCTCAGTGTGTGAAACATCCTGTGACATCATCCAGTTGCAGCTTTCAGTACATTGGCTGTGAATGATCCCATGAACTCAGTCACAAGAACAGGGACTTCTGTCTATACCAGCAGCTAAATTAAATAATGTCGGAAGCCAGAGGTGGAACTAGAGAGCTGTGGCCCCCTATGCAGGTAGGTGGGGATAAGGGAACCGGGGGCCCCTGATCCTATGCATCTGCCATACAGTAGGCCCCATTATCTCCTTGGGCCCCAGTGCACTATAACTACTGCACCAATGCTAGTTCCACCACTGTCTGAAGCATTTATGATATACTTGCCAACTGTCCCGGAATGTCCGGGAGACTACCGCATTTTGCGAGAGTCTCACGGACTCCCAGGAGAGTGTGGCAATCTCCCGGATCTGCCCCGCCCCCTGCTGTAAAATGACTCCCATCAGGTCCACCTCCCCCGGCAGGCTCCCGGAAAACAAATTAGAAAAGTTGGTAAGTATGATTTATGACAGAGAGGGCGAGGCACAGCTTTCTGAATGCTGGTATGTATACTTCCCAAATTTGGAGCTCCTTGAATAATCACAGTGGACATGGTCATGGGGGAGGGAGGGGGGGAGAGAGAGAGAGAAGAGAGAGAGAGAGAGAGACTCCTAGTCTCCTGGAGAACAGGGAGTGAACATCAATTTGTCGTGGTAACGAGCTGTCCATATTTCGCCAAAATCTCCTTAAATTAACATGTTCACCAGGTATAGCATGTTGAGATTCCCCTAGGCATAGGTTAGTGCAAAATCACTAGCATATTGCTTTCTGTCCATAGCTGTTCAATACAGAAGAGCTTCCATAAAGCACTATAGCTGCTGAGCTTTACACAAATCGAGTATTCCAATGCCAAGAAACACCACAGGAGCTGATATTCTGCTTTGGGGAGGGGGGTTTTCTGTTTGCTGTATGTGGGAACTATACTTTAGCGGACATTGCACATCAGTGATAAAAGTGATGTCCTAGTCTTAGGGGGTTAATATACTAATATTCGGCGATAGGGATGATTTTTAATCTGCTTATTGTGGTGATAGAAAATTACTATCACTGCAATCTATATATTATTACTGGGGCAGCTGAGCGATACTCAGCTGCCACTAAGATACAGGTCCAGGACGCTAAGGGTTATCTTAGTTTTTGGGCAGGCCAGCATGAGGGAATATGCACATGCGTGACCCGGCTAGCCTGTTTATATATGTACATACATGCACAGCTCTGGGCAGTCTGGCAGCCAGTGGCAAATAAGGGGAGGTCCAAAATATTGAACCTCCCCTTACCTGCCACTGAAAGCCAGGCTGCACTGTATAAGTATAGACAGCTACTGCACAGAAAGAGGATCCAATCCTAGTCAATGTAACTGAACACAACTCTACCATTCAGCTCTACTGAATAGGACTGAACATTGAGTCATTTTGTGCAGTGACTGCCCCCCCAAATACAACACAGTCCAGCTACCAGCAGCAGGTAACAAGGAACCTGGGGAAGAACCCCCATATGATACATGAGAAGAGCAGGACATACACAGGTACAGCTGTCTAAATGTAACACTTCGATGTATAGGGCAAAAAAAAAGCCCCATTGCCAGCGAATACTCCATTTGTCATTGACAAGAGGTCTTTTCACCATTCGATAAATCTGCCTCTCAATCTGTTGCCACCATATATAGTTTTGCTACTTCAGTACAGATTTAATTGTAATACTTATTTTAAAAATAATTGCCATTTTAATAGGTTGTTTCTGTATTGCTATCCTTGTTTACATTTCTGTGTGACATTGTGTAAATGATGAGCAATCATGTGCCACATTGCTGCGTAAACAGCTTTGTTTGTCACATTACTGTGTCCCAATGATCAGGTTTGTGACCACATGCATAAATAGGTGACATATCACTGCTCTTTTTCCATTTCTAAGTTAATATACATGTTGGTCAAACAAATCACCAGGTGTCTTTATCTCAGGTCATGTTGATGCAATATTTACATGGATATAATGCCAGACCAGAATGAAGAAGAAACGTGTGACAGATTAGTACTTTGTACATGTTTGGGTGGAACAAAGGAAAGACGCTTACAAAAAGATAAAAAACATAGGCAACCTGTGACTATCCAGTTATTGTGGAACTATAAGTCCCAGCAATTCCCTGGCTCAAGTAACAGTAAGTCAGCTTTAGGCTGAAAAGACATGCTGGGATTTAGGGTTCCACAGCAGCTGGAGATCACTGGATGTCCAAGCCTGAAATGGAGTAATATTAATAGTGACAGCTACAGATTACACACGTTTATCATGTCACATGTCATGGTAAATAAATTAGTCTAGGAGTCTTTAAAAGTAGTTATTACATTAAGTAATCAGTTGTGTTTTACATAGCAACATGCTGCATGGTAGATATTATTATTAACAGAAAAGAAATACTTTACCCCCCTGTACCACAGTGCTGTTCTCACAAACACTACGGATGACCAGCTCTGTTCTGCTGACTGCCTAATATCAGAGTTGTACATTGAACCCATAGTCAAGCATGAATAAGATGTGTTCTGATGTGCTCTCGTAAACACAACTCAAATGTTCACAGTCAGCTGTATACATAAACAATTTTACAAACCATTACAACTTGCAGACTTATCTGTATAAGCCAGTGACTCAAATGTTCATATACATTTTTTTAATTGTCTAAATCTCTCATGTTTAATTAATGCTATATTAAATTATATTTCATTTATTCATTAAAGTCATTCCTTGTTGTCATGATTATAGCCTAATTGATATGATTATGAAATAATATGGTAATGTAATGATCTAAAATCTAAAGTTACTTCAATCAAAATCTAACTTTTCTAGCAAATCACTGTAAGCAAACAAGGGGTTAATGTATTTTGATGAAAGAAACAGATATACTTCAGGTGCCTGCTTTCATGTAACCTTACCTTGATTATTTACTCAAATATCACAGATGAGCAATCAACCCTTGTTATTGTCTAGTTAAGTGTTCCAAGGAAAGATTGGCCAAAATGTCTATTGGGTCACTACAAGTTTAGTATATGTAATGAATCTGCAAGGTAGGATTCCTTGTGGTTAACCTAGATTGGCGCTGGCCCACCAGAGGTGTGGAGTCTACAGGGTTCCCTGGTTTTAACCACGAACCACCACAAGGCGGGATGGGCATAGCTGCCGATTCCGCAGGTCGTGGTCTTCCAGC
Source organism: Mixophyes fleayi (assembly GCF_038048845.1). Taxonomy (NCBI): domain Eukaryota; kingdom Metazoa; phylum Chordata; class Amphibia; order Anura; family Limnodynastidae; genus Mixophyes; species Mixophyes fleayi. Next base: position 139,259,049 of record NC_134405.1, on the reverse strand, counting down.
CTAACACTAGGTGTAACATGCATGATACTGCGGGCAGTAGTGAAGATGGTAAGACACAACTAAAGGCAGCTGGGGAGTCAGTCAGAGTCTAGAACTGGTACACAAATGGTCAATGAGGTTGCAAAATCAGGAGGCAGGTGGAGTGCCAGAACGGAGCCAGGAACTGGTACACAAGTGGTCAATGAGAACAACAGGGAGCAGTAACAAGCACCAGGAGTCAGAAAAGAGAAATGAGACTTGTTGCTCTGACACTGCTACAGTGTTCACATGATGTCGACATTCGGTAGTGTTGGCCAGCGTGCTGTCAAAGGACAAACTGCGTTGGAAAGGGGATTAGGTAAAATGTATAAATTTGTAACTGTTAAAAGTACAACCTAATATGTTTTAATGATGTATAAATGCCCCTAAGAAACTCATGGATATCATGTATCTCTCCTAGAAATCAAATATAACTAAAATCATGTTTCATATGAATATGTGTGGAAAACCATATCATGTTTTGTGGTAAAAAAAACGTATCTTTTCTATGTTCCAGAAGAGAGTGATGATATATTTTTTACCAATTACTATAACTGTTCTTGAGTTATAAATGGGCTGTGGTTTAAATTAGTATACCAGCATACTTCTTTCATGGGGGGTGAGGCAGAAATTAAAGTGGCCCTGGAAAATATTTTAAAAGGTATAGTTAAATTGTCAATAGGTGGGGTCAATTCAACAGAAGAGGAGGCAATGTATGTGCTGCCGATGTGGGTGCTACCATGCAGCTGGATTGGGAGTGACCAGCATGCAATAGGTATGGCTATTCATTTTGTCATTAGGTCATCCACTAGCCTCTTCCCTTTCAAGCACACTTGCAATACTGCACGCACCACTGTTAGGTGAATGTAGTTCCCCCTTTACTAGCAGACCAGCGTGTAGAGGACAATATACCGTCCTGAGTGCAGGAGATATTTCTACAATAATTGGGTCAGTTGGCAAACAGTCTCCCCAACATTAACTCAATAGCAAAATAACAGGGACAGGGAGCGCAAATGACGGACATACACACAAATGTTTACACTCTTTTCCGCAGTGATAGTTTTAGTTTTAAGATTGCCTCACTTTCCCTGTGTCTTACCCTATTCCTTGGTAATCTCGTGGGTCCGGAGGTGAAGGAACCAGGTGAATCCTCCCGGGATACTGTCCACACACGTCCCCTGCTTGTTCCGGTGAGCGCGGTGAGCGCTGTGTAGACTCCCTCTGACAGAGGCTCCTGTCACTACAGTGAGCTGAATGTGTCAAAAAGCAGACTGATCAACGCGTTTCGTCCGATGTGGACTTTCTCAAGATACTGCTGCACTATACTGCAAGTCTTTTTATCCATGCATTCTTAATCCTTTATTGGTTAAAATCATTAGATGTCACTGATTAAAAGATGGGATTGTTTCACAGGCACACTTGTTATATGTCCTTTTACAATCTTATTTTACCTTTTAGATGTATATACTTTCCTTTTTATACATCTAGGATAAAAAAATTATTATAAGGCGCCAAGTTTAAAACTATAAAATTGTTGAAATAAATAATATAATATACTGTGTGCGTATATATATATATATATACACACACACGTACACATACATAGATACACATACATATATGTGTGTGCCCGCACACACACACACATATACTTTACCTAAATGAAATCAATGGTTATAAACTTTACATAAAAAGGCCATATAATTAAAAGGTCACCCTTTTCTATAATAAAGTCTTGTTCCAAGTATTCCAAAGGAAAAACCACTAATCATATAAATGATCATATGAAGTGACTCAACTCAAAGTCCAAATTCAGACCATATGGGGCTCGTGTTTTCATATGGAAAATCCATCTTGATTCTGACCTTGCAATTTTTTGCACATGGTTTCCCCCTCTCCAATCTGGTCTTATGTGTTCTACTCCTACAAATTTTAGGCCTTTTGGGTCTTGATTATGAACTCTAGAAAAATGATCAGAGACACTATGGGTTTTAAGTCCCCTTTTGATATTGTAAATGTGTTCTGATATCCTTTGTTTGAGCTTTCTTTTCGTCATCCCTACATACTGGAGGCCACAAGGGCACTCCAGCACGTATATGACTCCTTCGGTATTGCAAGATATATGGGTCTTAATTTGAAAGCATTTTGAGTTACTGATGGACTTTATTTCTTTTGTACTTTTTGTGGCGTTGATGTTAAGTTGTTTACATCCATTACAGCCTAGGCAGAAGAAAAAACCTTTTGAAGTGTTATTGCCACTGTTTCTTATTTGTGGTGGAATGCAACTTGCCGTAAGGATGGATTTGAGGTTGCTTGCTTTCTTATATATTATGTTCGGTCTTTCTGCAATGATTTTACTACAATCTTCATCCATTTTTAATATGTGCCAATGTTTTTGAATAATCGATCTGAAGATGCCTATATTACTATTGCATTGCGAAATGAATCTAACTTCTTCAATATCAGAGTGAGTTCTTTCTTTATATTCCAGTAAACTGCACCTGTCAATTGTTTTTACTTCATCTAAAGCTCTATTGACTCTGGTTACATCATAATTCTGTTCAAGGAATTTTGTTTTGAGTGTCTCACTTTGTGCATTGAATGTATCCATATCTGAACAATTCCGTTTTATACGTCTGAATTGGCTGCCTGGAATGTTATAGATCCATCTCCCTAGATGGTTACTTGATGGAGGTACAAATTGATCACAATCCACTTCTTTGTGAAAGGTTTTTGTTTTGATTTCTTCATTTTCTATATATATGGTCAAATCTAAAAAGGATATTTGCTGTCTGCTAGTTTCTACCGTAAATTCCATATTCAATTGATTTCCATTTATATACTTAATGAATTCTTCCAGAAGGGATGAATCACCCTCCCAAATGAAAAACAGGTCATCTATATACCTTTTCCAAATGATGAGATGTTGCTGGTACGGATTGTTCTCCCAAATACAGTCATCTTCCCACTTGGATACGAATAGATTAGCGTAACTGGGCGCAAAACGTGTACCCATAGCGGTACCAGTCACTTGATTGAAATAGGATCCATCATACCAGAAATAGTTGTGCTCTAATATGAATTCTATCCCACTCATAATAAAATTGACCTGAGATGTTTCTAGATCTGATTGGGAACATAGGTAATGGTGGGTATGTTCACATCCATCAGCATGTCTTATACAGGTGTAAAGTGATTTTACATCGCATGTGACTAAGTGATATGAATCCTTCCATGTGATTTCGTTTAGACTTCTCAAAATTGCTGTGGTGTCTTTAAGGTAACTTCGTTGGTTTTTAACCAGATCTTGTAAGTAATAGTCGATATATCCAGATAAATTAGCAGTAATGCTGTTGATGCCAGATACTATCGGGCGGCCAGGGGGGTTACTCTTATCTTTGTGTATTTTCGGCAGAAAATAAAACACTGGTATTCTTGGATGTTCAATACATAAATGGGAATATTCCTTTTTACTTAATATCCCCAAGTGTAATCCCTCCTCCAATAGTTCTTTCAAATCTATCAAGTATTTGGAGGTCGGGTCATTTTCAAGTTTCTTGTATGTATTATCTTCTGACAAGAGTCTCTCACACTCTCTTGAATACTTATTGACATCCATAATCACTATGCCCCCTCCCTTATCCGCTGGTTTAATTATTATGTCCTTGTTCTTTTTTAATTGTTCCATAGCTAATATTTCACCTTTTGACAAATTATATTTCGATTTTATTTTTTCTGGAAGTGCTTCTACATCTCTCTCTACCAGCCTCTGAAATGTATCTACATACGAACCTTTCACAAAGGATGGATAAAATTTGCTATTCGGTTTGAGGTCTGTATGTTTATACTCAGAAATTTCTTTATTCTGTGTATTCTCTTGAGGTTGTCTCATAAAGTATTTTTTGAGACATACCTTCCTCACAAATTTATGCAGGTCCAAATACATTTCAAATGTATTTGGTTGGGATTGCGGAGCAAATTTGAGACCTTTTTGCAGAAGAGATGTTTGATTTTCAGTAAGAGTGTGTTGGCTGAGATTGAATATGGGGCTTTTTTTCTCATTATTAGACGTGGAAGATTTTTTCAATTTCTGGTATTTTCCACCTCTGGTGCCTCTCCGAATTTTTTCCTTTTTATTTGTGGGGTGTGGTTTGGTCCAGGATTGATTATTAAATCGTCTGTCCCAAACAAAAGGCCTAAAAAATCTTCTGAATCTCTGGATAGGGTTCTCTTTCTCATATTTGTGTTCCCCTTTTGAATGTTTTCCATAAGGGTTTTGGCTGTGTTCCCTAATTGGGTTTTTGCATCGTTCTCCCCTTGTACAAATGATTTTCTCATAGTACCTTCTCTACGGTCTATGTTCCTCTTTGGAGTGTAGTGGAAGTTATTTGCGTTATAAGGCAAATAAGTTCTTCTCTTATCTTTATCTTTGGGAGTTTTTTTGATTAGTGGTGCTTTATTCCCAACATTTGTGTTCTTATTAGGTGCTGTGGTTAATACTTTAGATCTGTTCATTGTTCTTATCTAATTAACTCAATAGCATTCATAGGTAACAAAAAGGCCTATTTCCTTTAATGAGCCCCAGATGTTATATTTTTAGCCCTCATATTTTAGTGACTCATCCAATCCCACCTTACATCAAGTAAATAGTCACATACACACATTACCTCATTAAATACCATCCCACACATTAAACGTCTCAGGAAGACTTCTTCTTGGTATAAATATTTTGCAGATAAGAGACAACGAGCTGTTCCTCCTCTTAAGGTTGGGGACAAAGTGTGGTTGTCCACGAGAAATATTCGTCTCCGAGTTCCTTCCATGAAGTTTGAACCCAGGTTCATTGGACCTTTCAAAATTCTTCGGGTCATTAATCCAGTGTTTTTCAAACTGAAGCTTCCTAATTCGCTCTGCATCTCGAACTCTCTTCATGTTTCGCTCCTCAAACCTTTAATCATTCATTGATTTATATCCAATAAGAATATATATCGCCTTCTCCTGCTGTCCAACAAACTGAATTTGAAATCTCTCAGATCCTGAACTCCAAAATTTCTCGAGGGCAAGATCAAGTATTTAGTAGCATGAAAGGGATATGGACCGGATGAACGGTATTGGGTGGATGCTTCTGATGTTCACACTCTATCTTTGGTTAAGAAATTTCATGCCAAGCATCCCAACAATTTAGGTGTTCGGTGCCCAACTTTTAGAGGGGGGGGGTACTATCACACATCTCACCTGCTATTCTGTGTGGGATGACTAATATTGTGTTTTCCCTTGACTACTGCTACCTTTTTACCTGCATGGCGTTCCTCTTCTCTCTTTGGCCGTCAGTTGCTGCGCATGTGCAAGCCTGGCACTTTTCAAACCTCTCCTGGATTCAAATTGGCTGAACGTAGGTCAGCTCACTATTTAAGAGACATCCTCCTACCTTCTTTTGTCAGATCTTAAGGTCTCTCCTGTGAGGACGCTGTTCTCTCTGACTCCTGTCATCTTCTATTGGTATCGTTTGTTCCCGTGTTACCAGTTCCACGAGCAAGACCTGTGGCTAATCTGTGGAACATTGCGCATCATAGATCCTGCTTCCAGGCTATATTGCCCATCAGAACCTCAGCGCTTCAGTTCCCTGCAGCTATCACATCTCTGTTGTACTCGTGTTACCTGTTCCAAGATTAAGACCAATGGCTTCTCTGCAGAACATTGCACATCATCATCGATCCTGCTTCCAGGCTATACTGCCCACTGGGATTTAAGCACTCCTGTACTCTGCAGCTCATCGCCTCAGCGTCTAGTCCCTGTCATCTACTCTTCAAGCCAGATTGTGGCCTGTTCCGCAGAACACAGCGTATCTTCATTGATCCTGAACCTATGTTCTATTATCTATTGGAATCTCAGCAAGCCAGTGTTCTGCTGCTTATCCTACCTCATTCCTCAAATCCATCTATCTGTGTACTTACCTTCCAGTGCTCCAGCTCAAATTCTTGTCTCCTTTGTATCCTGTTGCCGTACCCTGATCTGCACCTCTTAGAGGACTGCATCCTGCGGTCAGAGAGCAGCCAAGCCCATATTCCCTTGCGGGGATCCCTGGTGAATACCTTTCTTGATGTTAGATTCTGCACCTCTTGGAGGTTAGTCATCACCTGAGCAGGGTTCAAGGTCTATTTTAACATCTGATACTGTGACAGGGACAGAGCCCAACAGGATGTGGGTGGGGCACCGTCTTGGGCGCACAGCGGGCATGTGCTGGCCCTGACTGACTCACACCCATTATGTTAATAAATCCTACCAACCCACTTTACACACAGTGGCTCAGTGGTTAGCATGGTAAGCATGCCTCGCAACACTGGGGTCATGGGTTTGTTTCTGACCAAGGCTCTACCTGTGTGGAGTTTGTGTGCACTTTCTATGTTTTCGTGGGTCAATATATATAAAACTTGAACTTGTTTTTTACAAAAACACCTTAAGTGATCCATGACATCACTCCTGATGGGGCCTACAGCCAATTCATTCATGTTCATAAGCACCCATGGACTCCTAGCTCCCTCCCTCCCTGAACATCATAGTATACCTCTAAACTTTTTATTAAGAGTATGAGAAATGTTTGAGGTCATACTACGCTAGTGGCATGTCTGCACCATATTGAGGCATGCCATGTTCTCCAGCGGCAAGTGTATCGCTTCTTAAGTGCTAGTCCATCCCATGGCCCCTCCACTTAAAACACATTTTCTTTGCCAGGCATACCAGTGGCGCACAGTGGACATCCTTCCCAACATTCCGGGCAAGACAAAAGCTCTGACTGTCGGCATAGCAGGACACTCACCTAAATCGGAACAGTTGGGAGGTATGTCATTGCTTCCTACCTCTCCCATGTACTTTCTTATATTAATCTCATATCATGCTGTTATAGCTAACCATCTAGAGTAGAGAAGGTGAGTAGTGGTCTGCAACTTTATTTACTTTTTACCGTGACCCCAGGTGTGAATCTGCCATTGCTTTGGGACTTCAAGTGTTAGCGTGACAATGTCCTGGGGGCATAGACAGTCAGCTGACCCCACTTGTCCTGACCCACAGGTTGCACACATCTGATCTAGAGATGACAGGGAACAATATTAAAGAACATTTCTGCTGCTCTCTAATGGCAATTTGTGTTTCCATTAGGGAGCAGCAGGAATACTCTTTAATATTGTTTCTTGTCAAATTGTTGTGTTATTTATTGTTTTCATATGTATGTCCAATTTATATTGGACAATATATATATATATATCCCACACACACACATTATCTACACACACACACACATATATATATATATATATATATATATATATATATATATATATATATATATATATATATATATATATATCCTTGTATCCATCTGCTCTGCTTGAATCAAACTTACTTCGCCATATAACTATTTATACTGTACGGTTTTATCTTGGGTTTTTTTTTGTTTAATTTGTTTTATTTCATTATACTATGTCTTTTGTCTAAACTCTACAATAAATTAAATTTTTTTTATATTGTGTTGCCCTATAATATTACTTGTCTGGCGTATTGTGCTGTGCTAACAAGCTGATTTTGTTCACTGACCTGCTAACCTATTGTGTTATGTAATATCATTGACTACTGCTCTATGATATTGTTTTGTAGGATTCTGTATAGGTTTGCATTACCTGCTGTCTAAAAATACACTTAAAATATGGTTCCCTGTGACTATTTCCATGTATCACTATAAGCTATAACATATATAGTATATTATATAATAGTCAATACCATTTGTGATTTTTTTCTTATGAAGGCTTGGCTACTTCACACTGATCTGCAGCGATATATACTGCCCTGTGATATCCTCGGCCAATATATATTTCTCTGTGATACTGATATGTGATGTCCTAAACTACTAATAACTGCTTTTAGATACATTGGGCCTGATTCATTAAGGAAAGTAAAGCAAAAAAAATTAGTACCTTTGCACCTTAGCAAACCATGTTGCATTGGAGAGGGAGGTAAATTTAAAATGTTGGGACAAATTCCTAGTTGGGGTAGGACATGTACTAGATCAACTTTAAATGTCAGTGTAAAAATAAAGCTATCAAGTATTTGTGGTCTACATGAAAAAAACAGCCAGTATTTTCCCTATGTGCAAAATAATAAACTAATTTGCACCTCTTGCATTGTAACATGGTTTTGCCAAGGTTCAAAATTATTCATTTTTCACTTTCCTTTCCTTAATGAATCAGGCCGATTGTGTCCTGTGATGTCATGTACCATTCATGTCTTGGTCATTATATATTTTGCTTCCCTATGCTTTCCAATAATGTCCTTTGACATATATTACATTGTAAATCCAGCCCTGGTAGTATGTTACAGATGACAGAACGTAAACCCTATGACCGAATGGCTCTAACTATAAATGTAGAGATACCCTCTTTGTTATAGGGGGACCTAGCTTCCAACCTACACAAAGCTAGATTCTCTACTGTACAAATCATCAGTCTTTCAGTATGGTTTACATTCCCAAATTTTCCCTAAACAACTGTCCCACCCTTTTCCTCTGCACAGGATAATGCAAAGCTGTAGTGTGTTAATCAGACTTGTCCCACCCGGTAGCACGGAAACTATGACTGATATCATGGAATAGAGGCCCATCCACTCTTACCTTGTTAACCAACTTTTACATAAGCTCAAATAAGTGGAAATACAACTTTCTAATACACCACTAAACATCTCTAGAATTTACTAGAAACCTGAGACAAAATCAACATTACCAACCAGTTTCCCTCACAATATTTACATATTTCTCCACCATATTTATATAGTTTGCTCAATAATATATAGGTTTAGGTAGTGCAGATATTATTATTATTATTATTATTATTATTATTATTATTATTGTTTTAAATTAAGAATAAGTACTATACATACTAATGTGGCTGTTTAAACATTGTGCAGTGATAGACTACATGGTTACATATGCATTGTGTAGATTAAAAGTTATATAAAAATATATTTGGCTGCATAGGCATTATATGCTATTAAAGTTATATAAATAAGTATGTGGCTGTACAAGCATTGTATAGAATACACATAGCCACGTGTGGCTGTCTGTATTGGCAGTTTATACAATAAATGTTGTCCAAGTATGTATGTGGCTATATAGGTAGTGTATACCATAAAATAAATAATAAAAAATAAACTTTGTAGGAATACAGATGCTGTACAGGCATTATACACAATAAAAGTTATATAAATAAAGTATGGCTGTATAGGAAGTAGAGTAATTGTGTAGTGTTAGATTTCCTTTCACTCTTCACATGAAAATTTATTTTGGTTAGAATTCTGTATAATTAGTTTGAAGTTTCAGTATGAAATGAAAATCATCATTAAATATTACCAAAGTTGAATACATAAGACTGCAAGTATAACCGACCATTCTCTGTGGTTTTATTAAAGAAAAAGCCCATCAGGTCTTGCCTTTAATAAAATTGCCGTTTCCGAAATAAAATGACAGCAAACCGCCGAGAATCGTCTGTTTTAAGTAAACGCCAGTGGATACACATACCCTCTGGTGTAGTAGCCCTTTCCTGGACTAGTATAACTGTTGGTTAGCCCTCTATTCAGTTCTTGCTTAGCTGTTGCTCTGCATGCATATGGATCAAACTTCTTTTAGTCATAAACTGCATCTAGTGCCTGTTGGAGTGAAGTAAATGCATTGCATTATTTAACTCAACCCTCTCATATATAAGTGTATGTGAATATTGCACAGGTTGAGATAGGTGACACCAAACAGCATGTCATGTAGCAATTCCCAGATTGTAGTGTCCAACTAAAGGAAGTTTGCTCCATCTGTAGTTTTAATACCTAGTAGTTTTTCTGGTGTGAAGGAAGGGAGCAGTAGAGTCTAGGTTTCCATAGGCAGTGGGTGCGGTGGTGATGGGGCTTTGAGGTGAGCGGGGATCAGCAGTGTTGGTCCATCTGCTGCTGGTAGGGGAGCCTTTTAATCACTAAGAATTTCTACAGAGGTTGGTTAGAATCACACTACATTGTTACTTTTTATACAATCCACTCCTAACCCGGTGTTATAGAGTGGTACGCTGGTGTGTAGGGCTAGGTTTGGGAAGTGAGGACCGTAGTTTCCCGGCTATTAGAACAATTGAATCAGAATGGTGATGGGTGCATATTAACAAAACTCTTTTTCTGTTTCTTTCAGGGATCCCCCAAACAGAGAAACAAACCTAAAGGTGGTACCCACAATAAGACCATCTTTGTCCTCTCCACCAATGAATGATTTGAAGATGCATCTTCGAACCCTGCAGAGGAAACGAAGACGTGCCCGCCGCATACACCCTCCCCGGTTAATGCGTGTTGGCTGCTCTCTGGGAACATGTCAGGTGCAGAACTTGAACTATCGTCTGTGGCAGCTGATGGGACAAGTGGGGAAAGAGAACTCTCCAATCCAGCTAAGCAATCCCCATAGCTTTGGCTGAGTTTCATGCATCAAGACTTATCATCCCTCCACAAAATCATTGGATTTTGGTTTACCAAATAGTGTCAAATATACTGCTTAGTAAATAGACTGCTTCAGATTCATAGTGTGTCTGGATTATTTATATTGTATGCTAAACATAGCAAATGTATGCCACATAGTGGATTTTTTAATGTGAAACAACGCTTAGAAACTATTTTGAGCAGGTAGAAGCATATCTACATATGGGCCTGGGGCGAGATAGTGACTTTTTTTTTAGTCGTTCTGAAGCTGCATCTGTTGACTAATGGTTGATTGGAAAGTAGCTAGACATGTTACTTGGACTGTGTATCACAATGGATTCCTAGGATAGCACAGACTATAATAGATCTAAGAGGTGACATCATCATTGATCATGAAAACCTGTTTAGACAGCTAAACCAGTAGCTCATTTGTGCATTGATGGCTGTCAGACACAAAATGATCATTTTAAAAAATATATTAGTTTAAAGGTGTTATAGGTAACTTATGAACTAGAAATAAGCACCACAACAGCACAAAGCGAATTTTGCTAAAATTCGCTTAGTCATCCGTCCTGCACATACATGGATGAAAGTCCATATTACAGGTTTCCTTTACTGGGGTGTCATGCAACCTATGAGGATACTAGTCAGTGAGGATTATATATATTAAAATGGCTCATTTACAAAATATGGAGAAGCGTAGCAGATTTAGTATTGCACAAATATGCCCTTTGGCTGCCCAGCACATAACAATGCACAATGCACCCATTCTGATTTTGGGAACTAACTTTATAAAATGGGTATACACCCACTTTGTGGAAGTATGTGTACACTTGGATATGGAAAGAGTCATTTATCAAGTCCCACCTACTCCTACCTCCTATATTAATTTTAACTTTAGTTTTCCTAAAATACTGCTCAAGAATCAGTTATATAAAGTACACTAACCTCATTTCTTGAAACTTTCCTATATGTTTATGTTATGGAGTTGTAAACAAAATATATTGATAAATAAATTAGTACAGACATGCTTTCTGTACATTCTGTCAATATTCCTGCTACAAAAAGCAGCTAAACAGCCAATTTGATGTACAACTATTGATCTTGTTGTGTTTCCAGAGAAGACCTTCTATGTGTGTGTCAAAAATCCCACACCTCTATCTGAACCTGTCCTCTTCCTATACTTAGTGCTATGTGCAAATTAACTCTCTCCCATTACATTGTTAGTACTCAAAAATAATCATAAAACCAGACAATATTTTAACATTTGCTTTCAGGTACACAACAAAGAATAAAGAAAATATCTCAGGCTATATCCTTTTAATTTATTAAATATGAGAGTGAGAAGACAATGGGTCTGTATTTAGCACATCTGTCATATTTGTATGTTTGATTTTATTTTATGTGTGCAACCATATCAAATTCATCTGGGGATGAAAAACTATTCCATTGAATGTATAGAATGATTCTAGAATACCAGTGCATTTAACACCCATAGAAAAAATTATTTTGTGGAGGAATGAGGCAATTTAGACTGTGTTGCCTAGAGAGCCTAAACTTCTGAAACCTAGGGCCACACATGTGCAAGGGACAGTACCATTAATCAATTCAGGGGAGAGCATGAAAGCTGCTGGAGAGGGATCCGAAGATTCCTACCCATAGGATTGAATAGCTAAGCCATGTGGAAACAGGTTCCCACCACTGACTCTCACCCCCCACCACACCTACCCCTGCTACATAAGGTAAAAAGCAAGGGGTAGCTGCATCTGAGGGAACTTTACAAGCTTTGAAAATTTCAAGGAAAACACTTGCAGCGCTGTATTCATATATCATCTAGTGATCAATATTGAAACTCCTGAAACAACTGCCTACTTTAAACACACATGTAGATGTTGCTTGAGAGCAACATTGCTAAATAATTGGTTAAGGAGGATCGCATAGAGGGCTTCAAGCATTTCCACCAGCCCTGTCCTATCCACACCTAGAAAACTAATTTAAATATCTCATTGTGCAAAATGAAATCTTGTTAATGTAGGCACAATACAAGGTGTATTAGTGTGCCTAGATGGCATTTTGCTGATGATGCCACCTGACACCACCTGACTCCGTGGTCTTTCCTTATAAATGGGTGCCTTTTGGTGCATAAATTGGTACAAGGTGTAATAGAACAGTGTGGGCTTATTTTTGCACCCAAATTTCTAGTGCCTCTTTGATTGTATAGTATGCATGTTGTGGATCTGGTATATAGATCTGTATGGATAAAGTTTTCCATTGGCTCTCTGCTTTCCAAAGTGTCTGTTTTGATCCTACATTGACAATAGTAATCATTCCAGAGCTTTGAAGTGTATATAGTTGTGCATAGCAAGCTGTAATTTATGATAAATTATATTCTAAAGTTTACAGCAGAGGCTTGTGCGCTTTTATAGGAATGCCTAAAAAATGCTTTTTTTTTTCAAAGAAAACTCAATGTTCTTTTTAGTCATTTTATATTTTTAGAGGTTAATTAATTACACTGTGTGTCAAGATCCTGCAATTTAAAATGTGCCAGTTTTACAGTGCAATACTAGGTTTTTGAGGCCTTTGTATCATTTAAAATAGCACTTTGCCTTAACAAATAGCAATTGTGAAACCTATCTCAATATCATGGAAACTGTTGTCTTTTCAAAAAGTGTTTTCTGTAAACCGGAAGAAGAGGTAAAATAAAGTTCATTGTAGCATACATTGCTGCTGTCCTAGCATATCATTTATTTATCCAAATCAGTCCCCCAAAAAGTACAAGTGCAAATGTCATGTCAAGCGCATATGAATGCCTTGCTTCAGATAATTGTATGATATATGATTTTTATGTAAATGATATCCTGCGGGGCCAGAGTAATTAACAAGATTCGCCTCCCCAGTGATCTCAATATAATGAATTAAGGTCCCTATGACCCATGTTTAGTAGACTAAAATATAAAATATCTGAAAAATAATAAACAGACACAAGTTTACTTAAATTAAAAACTCGCCAAACCCTTGTTTACCACTTTATAAGATATAAAATAAAAAAATATTTTTTCTTATTCTGTAGTAATCCAACATGAGATTAAAAAAAATGTCTTTTGTCTTTGTCCATTGTAATACAGTGGGGAAAGCAAGAAAAATTAAGAAAATAATAACATGACGGAAGACCGGTCAATTCTAATGTAAAATACACCTGGGTTATCATGAGGGGCCTTACCCCTTTGTTACACCTTATACCCCCTTCCTTCTTCCCTTCCCATGCTTTCCCTCCCCAACATTATCTACTTAAAAATTAAAACTCACTAGCTCAAGAGTATATAAGTTAAATGTTCAGAGCCTATAGCATATTTGTTCAATTTAAATTCCCTATAATGAATACATATTGTATTATCTTGATATAATTTTGTTAGTACATTCCTCACTGTAAGAATATGTGACAAATAATATTTGTTGTGCGTTTTATATAATGCAACCAAACACTATCACTGATCACCAAGACAAGAATCCCTCAGACTCCTTTTTAACACCAGTCAATTATGTTTCCCACACTGACCACTTGTGATTGGCTGGCAGTTTGGGGAGTCACGGTGACTCTCTACTATCAGGACACATCAAGAGAGACTGATTGAATTGATGTGGGAGGGAAACAATTATCAATGCTGTGAAACTCCATTCAATTCAATGGCCCATTCATGTCAAAGAAGTTTCTACAGGTAGGGGACAACCCCATAAGAATTAATGCTCAAAAAACAGCCAAAACACTTTTGTAACCACTTTTGTTAACCGCTACTGGCTAGGTACACAGTGCATTCCGATAGAGATGAATAGACTT